>NW_026287223.1:607500-642500 GCF_023373465.1 Oncorhynchus keta | reverse complement strand
CATGATTTGTATGAAGAAGTGTCAAGATGTGTAAATGAGATGGAGCTGCCTTGGGAAAAACTCACTTTGACAAGACTGAGCACCTGCGATGTGTGGACACAGGAGCGGACTGGTGGCGAAGATACGGGAAAAGATGCAAGAGGAAAACGCGACAGGTGAGCTGACAGCTTATCATTGTATCATACACCAGGAAGCTGTTGTCAATATATATCCTACCTGTATGGTAAAGCCTTGAAAATGGAGCATGTAATAGCATCATCACTACACAGTTAACTATCAGAGCCAAAGGTCTGAATCACCGCCAGTTCAAGGCATTTCTGACGGAGTTAGAAACGGTCATGGTGATTTGCCTATCACACAGAGGTATGGCTCAGGTTGCTTCAAAGATGTTTGATGTCAGAGATTTGTCTGTTCTTGTACAGCAAAGGGAAAGACACAACACAACTCCAGAGATGATATATCCTC
The DNA here is from genome assembly GCF_023373465.1 of Oncorhynchus keta. Classification (NCBI taxonomy): domain Eukaryota; kingdom Metazoa; phylum Chordata; class Actinopteri; order Salmoniformes; family Salmonidae; genus Oncorhynchus; species Oncorhynchus keta. The sequence goes on along the minus strand of NW_026287223.1, from coordinate 642,035 downwards.
ATTTAAAGGGTTTCAATGAACATTCGAACAGTCCCTGTCTCAAAGAGACTTTGACACCCCTGATGGGGTCAATATATATCCTACCTGTATGGGGTCTATATATATATCCTACCTGTATGGGGTCAATTAAAATCCTACCTGTATGGGGTCTATATATCCGACCTGTATGGGGTCTATATATATCCTACCTGTATGGGGTCTATATATCTCCTACCTGTATGGGGTCAATATATATCCTACCTGTATGGGGTCTGTATATATCCTACCTGTATGGGGTCTATATATATCCTACCTGTATGGGGTCAATATATAACTCCTACCTGTATGGGGTCTATATATATCCTACCTGTATGGGGTCTATATATATATCCTACCTGTATGGGGTCAATATATACATACCTGTATGGGGTCAATATATATCCTACCTGTATGGGGTCTATATATCTCCTACCTGTATGGGGTCTATATATATATATGGGGTCTATATATATCCTACCTGTATGGGGTCATATATATCCTACCTGTATGGGGTCTATATATCTCCTACCTGTATGGGGTCTATATATATCCTACCTGTATGGGGTCTATATATATATCCTACCTGTATGGGGTCAATATAAAATCCTACCTGTATGGGGTCAATATATATCCTACCTGTATGGGTCAATATATATCCTACCTGTATGGGGTCTATATATCCCTACCTGTATGGGGTCAATATATCTCCTACCTGTATGGGGTCTGATATCTCCTACCTGTATGGGGTCTGACCTGTATGGGGTCTGTAATATAAATCCTACCTGTATGGGGTCAATATATATCCTACCTGTATGGGGTCTATATATGCTACCTGTATGGGGTCTATATATCCTACCTGTATGGGGTCAATATATCTCCTACCTGTATGGGGTCTATATATCTCCAACCTGTATGGGGTCTATATATCTCCTACCTGTATGGGGTCTATATATCTCCAACCTGTATGGGGTCTATATATCTCCAACCTGTATGGGGTGAATATATGCTCTGTGTACCTGTATGGGGTCAATATATATCTCCTACCTGTATGGGGTCAATATATATCTCCTACCTGTATGGGGTCAATATATATATCCTACCTGTATGGGGTCAATATATATCTCCTACCTGTATGGGGTATATATATCCTACCTGTATGGGGTCTATATATCTCCTACCTGTATGGGGTCAATATATATCCTACCTGTATGGGGTCTATATATCTCCTACCTGTATGGGGTCAATATATATCCTACCTGTATGGGGTCATATATCCTACCTGTATGGGGTCTATATATATCCTACCTGTATGGGGTCTATAATCTGTCTACTGTATGGGGTCTGGTATCTCCTACCTGTATGGGGTCAATATATCCTACCTGTATGGGGTCAATATATATCCTACCTGTATGGGGTCTATATATCTCCTACCTGTATGGGGTCAATATATATATATCCTACCTGTATGGGGTCTATATATATCCTACCTGTATGGGGTCTATATATCTCCTACCTGTATGGGGTCTATATATATATATCCTACCTGTATGGGGTCTATATATATCCTACCTGTATGGGGTCTATATATCTCCTACCTGTATGGGGTCTATATATATCCTACCTGTATGGGGTCTATATATCTTCTACCTGTATGGGGTCAATATATATCCTACCTGTATGGGGTCTATATATCCTACCTGTATGGGGTCAATATATATCCTACCTGTATGGGGTCTATATATATCCTACCTGTATGGGGTCAATATAAATCCTACCTGTATGGGGTCAATATATATCCTACCTGTATGGGGTCTATATATCTCCTACCTGTATGGGGTCTATATATCCTACCTGTATGGGGGGCTATATATATCCTACCTGTATGGGGTCAATATATAATCCTACCTGTATGGGGTCTATAATCTCCTACCTGTATGGGGTCTGGTATCTCCTACCTGTATGGGGTCTATATATATGGGGGGGCTGTACCTGTATGGGGTCCTATATATCCTACCTGTATGGGGTCTATAAATCTCCTACCTGTATGGGGTCTATATATCTACTACCTGTATGGGGTCTATATATTTCTGTATGGGGTCTATATATTTCCTACCTGTATGGGGTCTGGATATATATAGGGTCACCTGTATGGGGTCTATATAAATCTACCTGTATGGGGTCTATATATATACCTGTATGGGGTCTATATATCTCTACCTGTATGGGGTCTGTATATCTCCTACCTGTATGGGGTCAATATAAATCCTACCTGTATGGGGTCAATATATATCCTACCTGTATGGGGTCTGAATATATATCCTACCTGTATGGGGTCTGGTACCTATATGGGGTCAATATATATCCTACCTGTATGGGGTCAATATATATCCTACCTGTATGGGGTCTATATATATCCTACCTGTATGGGGTCAATATATATCCTACCTGTATGGGGTCTATATATCTCCTACCTGTATGGGGTCAATATATCTCCTACCTGTATGGGGTCTATATATCTCCTACCTGTATGGGGTCAATATATATCCTACCTGTATGGGGTCTATATATATCCTACCTGTATGAGGGTCTATATATATCCTACCTGTATGGGGTCAATATATCTCCTACCTGTATGGGGTCAATATATCCCTACCTGTATGGGGTCTGATATCTCCTACCTGTATGGGGTCAATATATATCCTACCTGTATGGGGTCAATATATATCCTACCTGTATGGGGTCAATATATCCCTACCTGTATGGGGTCTCTATATATATCCTACCTGTATGGGGTCAATATATATCCTACCTGTATGGGGTCAATATATATCCTACCTGTATGGGGTCTATATATCTCCTACCTGTATGGGGTCTATATATCTCCTACCTGTATGGGGTCTATATATCTCCTACCTGTATGGGGTCAATATATCTCCTACCTGTATGGGGTCAATATATCCTACCTGTATGGGGTCTATATATCCCTACCTGTATGGGGTCTGAATATATTCTACCTGTATGGGGTCTATATATCTCCTACCTGTATGGGGTCTATATATCTCCTACCTGTATGGGGTCTATATATCTCCTGTATGGGGTCCTGTATGGGGTCTATATATCTCCTACCTGTATGGGGTCAATATATATCCTACCTGTATGGGGTCAATATATATCCAACCTGTATGGGGTCAATATATCTCCTACCTGTATGGGGTCAATATATATCCTACCTGTATGGGGTCTATATATCTCCTACCTGTATGGGGTCTATATATCTCCTACCTGTATGGGGTCTATATATCTCCTACCTGTATGGGGTCTATATATCCTACCTGTATGGGGTCTATATATCTCCTACCTGTATGGGGTCTATATATCTCCAACCTGTATGGGGTCTATATATCTCTACCTGTATGGGGTCTATATATCTCCTACCTGTATGGGGTCTATATATCTCCTACCTGTATGGGGTCTATATATCCCTACCTGTATGGGGTCTATATATATATCCTACCTGTATGGGGTCTATATATATATATCCTACCTGTATGGGGTCATATATATATCCTACCTGTATGGGGTCTATATATATCCTACCTGTATGGGGTCTATATATATCTCCTACCTGTATGGGGTCTATATATCCCTACCTGTATGGGGTCTATATATCTCCTACCTGTATAGGGTCTGTATATATCTCCTACCTGTATGGGGTCTATATATATCTCTACCTGTATGGCTGGGGGCTGTATAGGGTCTGTGTAGTATGGTCTACCTGTATGGGGTCTATATATATATATACCTGTATGGGGGGGCTATATATATATATATATGGTACCTGTATGGGGTCAATATATATATATATATCCTACCTGTATGGGTAAATATATATATCCTCCTGTATGGGGTCAATATAAATCCTACCTGGCTGGGGTCTATTTATCTACCTGTATGGGGTCTCTATATATGCTACCTGGCTGGGATATCTATATATAGTTTCTCCTGTATGGGGTCTATATATATATTCTACCTGTATGGGGTCTATATCTGTGTATATATATATCCTGTACCTGGCTGGGGTCAATATATATAGTTGGTACCTGTATGGGGTCAATATAAATCCTGTGTATGGGGTCAATATAAATCCTACCTGGGGGTCTGGACTCTGTGTATGGTCTATATATGGCTACCTGTATGGGGTCTATATATCTCCTACCTGTATGGGGTCTATATATATCTGGGGGCTGTATGGAGTCTATATATCTCCTACCTGTATGGGGTCAATGTATCTTCTACCTGTATGGAGGGGGCTGGATCTCTACCTGTATTGGTCCTCCTACCTGTATGGGGTCTAGATATATATCTCCTACCTGTATGGGGTCTATATATCTCCTACCTGTATGGGGTCTATATCTCCTACCTGTATGGGGTCTGTACCTCCTACCTGTATGGCTGGGGGCTGTACTCTGTGTAGTTGGTCCTGTATGGCTGGGGGCTGGACTCTGTGTAGTTGGTCCTGTATGGCTGGGCTGGACTCTGTGTAGTTGGTCCTGTATGGCTGGGGGCTGTACTCTGTGTAGTTGGTCCTGTATGGCTGGGGGCTGGACTCTGTGTAGTTGGTCCTGTATGGCTGGGGGCTGGACTCTGTGTAGTTGGTCCTGTATGGCTGGGGGCTGGACTCTGGTATGGCTGGGGGCTGTACTCTGTGTAGTTGGTCCTGTATGGCTGGGGGCTGGACTCTGTGTAGTTGGTCCTGTATGGCTGGGGGCTGGACTCTGTGTAGTTGGTCCTGTATGGCTGGGGGCTGGACTCTGTAGTTCCTCCTGTATGGCTGGGGGCTGGACTCTGTGTAGTTGGTCCTGTATGGGGTCTGGATACCTGGTCTGTACTCTGTGTAGTTGGTCCTGTATGGCTGGGGGCTGGACTCTGTGTAGTTGGTCCTGTATGGCTGGGGGCTGGACTCTGTGTTGTTGGTCCTGTATGGCTGGGGGCTGTACTCTGTGTAGTTGGTCCTGTATGGCTGGGGGCTGGACTCTGTGTAGTTGGTCCTGTATGGCTGGGGGCTGTACTCTGTGTAGTTGGTCCTGTATGGCTGGGGGCTGGACTCTGTGTAGTTGGTCCTGTATGGCTGGGGGCTGTACTCTGTGTAGTTGGTCCTGTATGGCTGGGGGCTGTACTCTGTGTAGTTGGTCCTGTATGGCTGGGGGCTGGACTCTGTGTAGTTGGTCCTGTATGGCTGGGGGCTGGACTCTGTGTAGTTGGTCCTGTATGGGGTCTATATACCTCCTACCTGTATGGCTGGGGGCTGGACTCTGTGTAGTTGGTCCTGTATGGCTGGGGGCTGGACTCTGTGTAGTTGGTCCTGTATGGCTGGGGGCTGTACCTCCTACCTGTATGGCTGGGGGCTGTACTCTGTGTAGTTGGTCCTGTATGGCTGGGGGCTGGACTCTGTGTAGTTGGTCCTGTATGGCTGGGGGGGGCTGGACTCTGTGTAGTTGGTCCTGTATGCTGGGGGCTGGACTCTGTGTAGTTGGTCCTGTATGGGGTCTATATACCTCCTACCTGTATGGCTGGGGGCTGTACTCTGTGTAGTTGGTCCTGTATGGCTGGGGGCTGTACTCTGTGTAGTTGGTCCTGTATGGCTGGGGGCTGGACTCTGTGTAGTTGGTCCTGTATGGCTGGGGGCTGTACTCTGTGTAGTTGGTCCTGTATGGCTGGGGGCTGGACTCTGTGTAGTTGGTCCTGTATGGCTGGGGGCTGGACTCTGTGTTTGGTCCTGTATGGCTGGGGGCTGGACTCTGTGTAGTTGGTCCTGTATGGGGTCTATATACCTCCTACCTGTATGGCTGGGGGCTGTACTCTGTGTAGTTGGTCCTGTATGGCTGGGGGCTGTACTCTGTGTAGTTGGTCCTGTATGGCTGGGGGCTGGACTCTGTGTAGTTGGTCCTGTATGGGGTCTATATACCTCCTACCTGTATGGCTGGGGGCTGTACTCTGTGTACTCTGTGTAGCTGGGGCTGGGGCTGGACTCTGTGTGTAGTTGGTCCTGTATGGCTGGGGGCTGTACTCTGTGTAGTTGGTCCTGTATGGCTGGGGGCTGGACTCTGTGTAGTTGGTCCTGTATGGCTGGGGGCTGGACTCTGTGTAGTTGGTCCTGTATGGCTCGGAGTTCATCCTGCTGTCTCTGGATGTTGGCCTGTATCATCCTGGTCCTCTGCTCCAGCTGGTTCTTTAGGTGCTGCATAGCATTCACCTGGGCTGAGAACTCAAGCACCGGCTTGGGGTTGGAGGGGGGGAGTAACGGGGGAAGAGAGAGAGGGAAACAGAGGGAGAAAGATTGTTCCCACCATGTTATATGACCAGCAAGCAGCGTCAGGCTACAATAGGTTCTTCTGTCTGCTGTCTGAATGGCTGGAGGGAGGTTCTGCTGTCTAACATACTAGTACTGAATGGCTGGAGGGAGATTCTGCTGTCTGACATACTAGTACTGAATGGCTGGAGGGAGGTTCTGCTGTCTGACATACTAGTACTGAATGACTGTAGGGAGATTCTGCTGTCTGACATACTAGTACTGAATGGCTGGAGGGAGGTTCTGCTGTCTGACATACTAGTACTGAATGGCTGGAGGGAGGTTCTGCTGTCTGACATACTAGTACTGAATGACTGGAGGGAGGTTCTGCTGTCTGACATACTAGTACTGAATGACTGGAGGGAGGTTCTGCTGTCTGACATACTAGTACTGAATGGCTGGAGGGAGGTTCTGCTGTCTGACATACTAGTACTGAATGGCTGGAGGGAGGTTCTGCTGTCTGACATACTAGTACTGAATGGCTGGAGGGAGGTTCTGCTGTCTGACATACTAGTACTGAATGACTGGAGGGAGGTTCTGCTGTCTGACATACTAGTACTGAATGGCTGGAGGGAGGTTCTGCTGTCTGACATACTAGTACTGAATGGCTGGAGGGAGGTTCTGCTGTCTGACATACTAGTACTGAATGGCTGGAGGGAGGTTCTGCTGTCTGACATACTAGTACTGAATGGCTGGAGGGAGGTTCTGCTGTCTGACATACTAGTACTGAATGGCTGGAGGGAGGTTCTGCTGTCTGACATACTAGTACTGAATGGCTGGAGGGAGGTTCTGCTGTCTGACATACTAGTACTGAATGGCTGGAGGGAGGTTCTGCTGTCTGACATACTAGTACTGAATGGCTGGAGGGAGGTTCTGCTGTCTGACATACTAGTACTGAATGGCTGGAGGGAGGTTCTGCTGTCTGACATACTAGTACTGAATGACTAGAGGGAGGTTCTGCTGTCTGACATACTAGTACTGAATGGCTGTAGGGAGGTTCTGCTGTCTGACATACTAGTACTGAATGGCTGGAGGGAGGTTCTGCTGTCTGACATACTAGTACTGAATGGCTGGAGGGAGGTTCTGCTGTCTAACATACTAGTACTGAATGGCTGGAGGGAGGTTCTGCTGTCTGAATGGCTGGAGGGAGGTTCTGCTGTCTGACATACTAGTACTGAATGGCTGGAGGGAGGTTCTGCTGTCTGACATACTAGTACTGAATGGCTGGAGGGAGGTTCTGCTGTCTGAATGGCTGGAGGGAGGTTCTGCTGTCTGACATACTAGTACTGAATGGCTGGAGGGAGGTTCTGCTGTCTGACATACTAGTACTGAATGGCTGGAGGGAGGTTCTGCTGTCTAACATACTAGTACTGAATGGCTGGAGGGAGGTTCTGCTGTCTGAATGGCTGGAGGGAGGTTCTGCTGTCTGACATACTAGTACTGAATGACTGGAGGGAGGTTCTGCTGTCTGAATACTAGTACTGAATGGAGGGAGGTTCTGCTGTCTGACATACTAGTACTGAATGGCTGGAGGGAGGTTCTGCTGTCTGACATACTAGTACTGAATGGCTGGAGGGAGGTTCTGCTGTCTGACATACTAGTACTGAATGGCTGGAGGGAGGTTCTGCTGTCTGACATACTAGTACTGAATGGCTGGAGGGAGGTTCTGCTGTCTGACATACTAGTACTGAATGGCTGGAGGGAGGTTCTGCTGTCTGACATACTAGTACTGAATGACTGGAGGGAGGTTCTGCTGTCTGACATACTAGTACTGAATGGCTGGAGGGAGGTTCTGATGTCTGAATGGCTGGAGGGAGGTTCTGCTGTCTGAATGGCTGGAGGGAGGTTCTGCTGTCTGACATACTAGTACTGAATGGCTGGAGGGAGGTTCTGCTGTCTGACATACTAGTACTGAATGCCTGTAGGATCGTCACACTTAAGCGGTGTCCCAAATAAGCACCCTATTCCCTATTTAGTACACTACTTTTCACCAGGCTCCATAGGGCTAAGTCAAAAGTAGTGCACTGTATAGGGCTGTAACCTTGGATAGATGGGTACCAGGTGAATAGGGTGGATAGACAGGCGTTTCTCACCTCTTGTTGTTGGTGTTGTTGTATCACAGGATGGACAGGAGCCACACTGTGTCCCGTGGTCTGAGAACTCATAGACTACACACACGCACACCGACACACACAACAGATACCGTCTGAGTTTGATTCAGTTGCAGTTGATTCAGAGTCGATTCAATTTAGATTCGTCTCAGGTTGAATTGGACCTGGTCATGTCCTGCTCCTCCACAACAGATTCAATTCATTTTGTATTTTAATAGCACCTGTTGGATTCACCCAATCGCCCAGTCAAAACAAACTTGCTTATTTTTGGGGGGGGTTCTGTCCAATCACTTTCTGTCCAGTCGCATTCTGTCCAATCAGGGCTTACCTGGCTGCTGATGGAGGAGCGTCTCTGTGATGTCATCTCGATGGTGGAGGCAACATGTGACTGATGAGGGGGCGTGGCCATGTCCATGTGGAGCTTGGAGGCTGTTGCTATGGAGATGAGAGATCCTATTATAGTCAGAGATACCGATGTGTGAGTGGTCTGAGATGTGTGTGTGTGTGTGTGTGTGTGTGTGTGTGTGTGTGTGTGTGTGTGTGTGTGTGTGTGTGTGTGTGTGTGGTCTGTGTGTGTTCTCTTACAGGTACAGGTGTTGTCTGAGAGCTGTGAGGAGGTCTTGTGTGAGGACAGAGAGGTGGAGGAGGGGGTGTGGCTACGGTCAAAGCGTTCCAGGGCCTCTTTTAGGCTGGAAACTGTGTTGAGCTGAGACTCAGATCCACTGTCTCGACTCTGCTTGAGGGAGGAGAGAGGAGAAGGAACTAATCACAATGGAGGTAGATAGACATCTACCACTTAGACAGTCATAGTTATATTAACAGATAACAGTCATAGATAGATATCACTTAGACAGTCATAGTTAATAACAGATATCACAGACAGTCATAGATGATATCACTTAGACAGTCATAGTTACATTAATAACAGATATCACTTAGACAGTCATAGTTATATTAATAACAGATATCACTTAGACAGTCATAGTTACATTAATAACAGATATCACTTAGACAGTCATAGTTACATTAATAACAGATATCACTTAGACAGTCATAGTTACATTAATAACAGATATCACTTAGACAGTCATAGTTACATTAATAACAGATATCACTTAGACAGTCATAGTTATATTAATAACAGATATCACTTAGACAGTCAGTTATATTAATAACAGATATCACTTAGACAGTCATAGTTACATTAATAACAGATATCACTTAGACAGTCATAGTTACATTAATAACAGATATCACTTAGACAGTCATAGTTACATTAATAACAGATATCACTTAGACAGTCATAGTTACATTAATAACAGATATCACTTAGACAGTCATAGTTATATTAATAACAGATATCACTTAGACAGTCATAGATAGATTACATTAATAAATAACAGATATCACTTAGACAGTCATAGTTACATTAATAACAGATATCACTTAGACAGTCATAGTTACATTAATAACAGATATCACTTAGACAGTCATTAGTTAATAACATATCAAGACAGTCCTAGTTATATTAATAACAGATATCACTTAGACAGTCATAGTTACATTAATAACAGATATCACTTAGACAGTCATAGTTACATTAATAACAGATATCACTGAGACAGTCATAGTTACATTAATAACAGATATCACTTAGACAGTCCTAGTTATATTAATAACAGATAGATATCACTTAGACAGTCATAGTTATATTAATAACAGATAGATATCACTTAGACAGTCATAGTTACATTAATAACAGATATCACTTAGACAGTCATAGTTACATTAATAACAGATAGATATCACTTAGACAGTCATAGTTATATTAATAACAGATATCACTTAGACAGTCATAGTTACATTAATAACAGATATCACTTAGACAGTCATAGTTACATTAATATGAAAGAGGGAAAATGCACATCAATATGGTGATCTCATCTCACCTTGTCCACAGTTACCTCAGGGGGGGGCTCTTCAATGATACCCAGCTCTCTACGCTGCTCTGCCCTCACCTCCGCGTAGCTACACAGAGAACAGAACAAGTCACCTCTCCATAGCTACACAGAGAACAGAACAAGTCACCTCTCCATAGTTACACAGAGAACAGAACAAGTCACCTCTCCATAGTTACACAGAGAACAGAACAAGTCACCTCTCCATAGCTACACAGAGAACAGAACAAGTCACCTCTCCATAGTTACACAGAGAACAGAACAAGTCACCTCTCCATAGTTACACAGAGAACAGAACAAGTCACCTCTCCATAGTTACACAGAGAACAGAACAAGTCACCTCTCCATAGCTACACAGAGAACAGAACAAGTCACCTCTCCATAGTTACACAGAGAACAGAACAAGTCACCTCTCCATAGTTACACAGAGAACAGAACAAGTCACCTCTCCATAGTTACACAGAGAACAGAACAAGTCACCTCTCCATAGCTACACAGAGAACAGAACAAGTCACCTCTCCATAGCTACACAGAGAACAGAACAAGTCACCTCTCCATAGTTACACAGAGAACAGAACAAGTCACCTCTCCATAGTTACACAGAGAACAGAACAAGTCACCTCTCCATAGCTACACAGAGAACAGAACAAGTCACCTCTCCATAGTTACACAGAGAACAGAACAAGTCACCTCTCCATAGTTACACAGAGAACAGAACAAGTCACCTCTCCATAGTTACACAGAGAACAAGTCACCTCTCCATAGCTACACAGAGAACAAGTCACCTCTCCATAGCTACACAGAGAACAAGTCACCTCTCCATAGTTACAGAGAGAACAAGTCACCTCTCCATAGTTACACAGAGAACAGAACAAGTCACCTCTCCATAGTTACACAGAGAGACAGAACAAGTCACCTCTCCATAGTTACACAGAGAACAGAACAAGTCACCTCTCCATAGCTACACAGAGAGACAGAACAAGTCACCTCTCCATAGTTACACAGAGAACAGAACAAGTCATCTCTCCATAGCTACACAGAGAGACAGAACAAGTCACCTCTCCATAGTTACACAGAGAACAAGTCACCTCTCCATAGCTACACAGAGAACAGAACAAGTCACCTCTCCATAGTTACACAGAGAACAGAACAAGTCACCTCTCCATAGCTACACAGAGAGACAGAACAAGTCACCTCTCCATAGTTACACAGAGAACAGAACAAGTCATCTCTCCATAGCTACACAGAGAGACAGAACAAGTCACCTCTCCATAGTTACACAGAGAACAAGTCACCTCTCCATAGCTACACAGAGAACAGAACAAGTCACCTCTCCATAGTTACACAGAGAACAGAACAAGTCACCTCTCCATAGCTACACAGAGAACAGAACAAGTCACCTCTCCATAGCTACACAGAGAACAGAACAAGTCACCTCTCCATAGCTACACAGAGAACAGAACAAGTCACCTCTCCATAGCTACACAGAGAACAGAACAAGTCACCTCTCCATAGTTACACAGAGAACAGAACAAGTCACCTCTCCATAGTTACACAGAGAACAGAACAAGTCACCTCTCCATAGCTACACAGAGAACAGAACAAGTCACCTCTCCATAGTTACACAGAGAACAGAACAAGTCACCTCTCCATAGTTACACAGAGAACAGAACAAGTCACCTCTCCATAGCTACACAGAGAACAGAACAAGTCACCTCTCCATAGTTACACAGAGAACAGAACAAGTCACCTCTCCATAGCTACACAGAGAACAGAACAAGTCACCTCTCCATAGTTACACAGAGAACAGAACAAGTCACATCTCCATAGCTACACAGAGAACAGAACAAGTCACCTCTCCATAGCTACACAGAGAACAGAACAAGTCATCTCTCCATAGTTACACAGAGAACAAGTCACCTCTCCATAGCTACACAGAGAGACAGAACAAAACCGTCCCTCACAATATAATTATTTTTTCCATTGATAGTCAGAATTATGTTTCCATTTTCTAGTCCTTTATACAAATTGGAAGGATTTATTCTGTTGTTCATTTTAAATCAAATATGTTATGCCTTAAAGAATTTACAATAAATGATCATCTATATTTTCTAAATATATAGATTATCAACCGTGTAGTCCAATCTTACCTGACGACAGTGTGTGTGGAGACCTATATGCAAATTTAAACAAATAGGTTTTAACCTCTCATGGGTAGGGGGCAGTGTCTTCACGTCCGGGTGAACAGACAGACAGAATATCTCATTGGACGCTGGACAGTGACATGACTAATCATCTTTTCTGATTGGACAGTGAGATGAGTTGTGTCAAATCTGTCGGTCGTTGTTTAACCTCTCTTGGGTAGGGGGCAGTGTCTTCACGTCCGGGTGAAAAGCGTGCCCAAAGTAAACTGCCTGTTACTCAGGCCCAGAAGCTAGGATATGCATATCATTGGTAGATTTGGATACAAAACACTCTAAAGTTTCTAAAACTGTTCAAATAATGTCAGCCTACCACTAATGTCAGCCTACCACTAATGTCAGCCTACCACTAATGTCAGCCTACCACTAATGCAGCCTACCACTAATTCAGCCTACCGCTAATGTCAGCCTACCGCTCATTCAGCCTACCGCTAATTCAGCCTACCACTAATGTCAGCCTACCACTAATGTCAGCCTACCGCTAATGTCAGCCTACCGCTAATGTCAGCCTACCACTAATGTCAGCCTACCACTAATGTCAGCCTACCACTAATTCAGCCTACCACTAATGTCAGCCTACCGCTAATGTCAGCCTACCACTAATGTCAGCCTACCACTAATGTCAGCCTACCACTAATGTCAGCCTACCACTAATTCAGCCTACCACTAATGTCAGCCTACCACTAATGTCAGCCTACCACTAATTCAGCCTACCACTAATGTCAGCCTACCACTAATGTCAGCCTACCACTAATGTCAGCCTACCACTATTTTCAATGGCTGTCACTTTTATTATAAGGCGAAGTCCTCCCAGAGTGCAGTTCCTAGGGCTTCCACTAGATGTCAACAGTCTTTAGAAAGAGATTCAGGCTGGTTTTTGGAAAAATGAGCCAGAAATTGTAGTTTTTCTAGGTGGCTCCCATTTTGGCTGTAGTGTTTCCAAGCTCGTGAATGAGAGCGCGTTCTTTGTTTATTTTTCAGGGTAAAGTCTTAAATTTTATCGTTTATTTACATATTAGGTACCTGAAGTTTGATTATAAACGTTGTTTGACTTGTTTGGATAAGTTTATGGGTAACATTTGGGATTAATTTTGTATGCATTTTGAAGGAGGGAAACCGGTGGATTACTGACTGAAGCGCGCCAGCTAAACTGAGTTTTTATGGATATAAAGAAGGACTTTATCTAACAAAAGGACCATTTGTGATGTAACTGGGACCCTTTGGAGTGCCAACAGAAGAAGATCATCAAAGGCATTTTTTATATCGCTATTTCTGACCTTCGTGTCGCACCTGCCTGGTTGAAACATGTTTTTCATGGTTTTGTAAGCGGGGCGCTGTCCTCAGATAATCGCGTGGTCTGCTTTCGCCGTAAAGCCTTTTTGAAATCTGACACAGCGGCTGGACTAACAAGAAGGTTAAGCTGTTTATTTTGATATATTTACACTTGTGATTTTATGAAAGTTAAATATTTATAATTCTGTAGTTTGAATTACGGCGCTCCCCAATTTCACCGGATGTTGGCCAGGTGGGACGATCTTTTCTGATTGGACAGTGAGATGAGGTGTGCCTGTTGGTCGTTGGCTTTCGACCTTCGTCTGACGTTTACCGTCCCGCCTGCCCATTAGAAGTTAAACAGATCTTTTCTGATTGGACAGTGAGATGAGGTCCCGCCTGCCCATTAGAAGTTAAACAGATCTTTTCTGATTGGACAGTGAGATGAGGTCCCGCCTGCCCATAAAAGTTAAACAGATGTTTTCTGATTGGACAGTGAGATGAGGTCCCGCCTGCCCATACGAAGTTAAACAGATCTTTTCTGATTGGACAGTGAGATGAGGTCCCGCCTGCCCATTAGAAGTTAAACAGATGTTTTCTGATTGGACAGTGAGATGAGGTCCCGCCTGCCCATAAGAAGTTAAACAGATGTTTTCTGATTGGACAGTGAGATGAGGTCCCGCCTGCCCATTAGAAGTTAAACAGATCTTTTCTGATTGGACAGTGAGATGAGGTCCCGCCTGCCCATTAGAAGTTAAACAGATCTTTTCTGATTGGACAGTGAGATGAGGTCCCGCCTGCCCATAAGAAGTTAAACAGATGTTTTCTGATTGGACAGTGAGATGAGGTCCCGCCTGCCCATAAGAAGTTAAACAGATGTTTTCTGATTGGACAGTGAGATGAGGTCCCGCCTGCCCATTAGAAGTTAAACAGATCTTTTCTGATTGGACAGTGAGATGAGGTCCCGCCTGCCCATTAGAAGTTAAACAGATCTTTTCTGATTGGACAGTGAGATGAGGTCCCGCCTGCCCATAAGAAGGTAAACATTACCATAACATGTCCTCCCTACCTGACCACGGTGTGCGTGCAGACGATGAACTCAGGCCTGGAGTTCCACTGGTGATAGGTGATGTAGTGACGAGTCTGGAGCCAGATCCACTGCTGACCTTTGGTCAGGAACCTGTAGTAACACGACTTCCCTTTACCATACTGCATCACTAGACAGAGAGGAGAGAGGAACCTGTAGTAACACGACTTCCCTTTACCACACTGCATCACTAGACAGAGAGGAGAGAGGAACCTGTAGTAACACGACTTCCCTTTACCACACTGCATCACTAGACAGAGAGGAGAGAGGGACCTGTAGTAACACGACTTCCCTTTACCACACTGCATCACTAGACAGAGAGGAGAGAGGAGTAACACGACTTCCCTTTACCACACTGCATCACTAGACAGAGAGGAGAGAGGAACCTGTAGTAACACGACTTCCCTTTACCACACTGCATCACTAGACAGAGAGGAGAGAGGGACCTGTAGTAACACGACTTCCCTTTACCACACTGCATCACTAGACAGAGAGGAGAGAGGAACCTGTAGTAACACGACTTCCCTTTACCACACTGCATCACTAGACAGAGAGGAGAGAGGGACCTGTAGTAACACGACTTCCCTTTACCACACTGCATCACTAGACAGAGAGGAGAGAGGAACCTGTAGTAACACGACTTCCCTTTACCACACTGCATCACTAGACAGAGAGGAGAGAGGGACCTGTAGTAACACGACTTCCCTTTACCACACTGCATCACTAGACAGAGAGGAGAGAGGAGTAACACGACTTCCCTTTACCACACTGCATCACTAGACAGAGAGGAGAGAGGAACCTGTAGTAACACGACTTCCCTTTACCACACTGCATCACTAGACAGAGAGGAGAGAGGACCTGTAGTAACACGACTTCCCTTTACCACACTGCATCACTAGACAGAGAGGAGAGAGGAACCTGTAGTAACACGACTTCCCTTTACCACACTGCATCACTAGACAGAGAGGAGAGAGGGACCTGTAGTAACACTACTTCCCTTTACCACACTGCATCACTAGACAGAGAGGAGAGAGGAACCTGTAGTAACACGACTTCCCTTTACCACACTGCATCACTAGACAGAGAGGAGAGAGGACCTGTAGTAACACGACTTCCCTTTACCACACTGCATCACTAGACAGAGAGGAGAGGAACCTGTAGTAACACGACTTCCCTTTACCACACTGCATCACTAGACAGAGAGGAGAGAGGAACCTGTAGTAACACGACTTCCCTTTACCACACTGCATCACTAGACAGAGAGGAGAGAGGGACCTGTAGTAACACGACTTCCCTTTACCACACTGCATCACTAGACAGAGAGGAGAGAGGAACCTGTAGTAACACGACTTCCCTTTACCACACTGCATCACTAGACAGAGAGGAGAGAGGGACCTGTAGTAACACGACTTCCCTTTACCACACTGCATCACTAGACAGAGAGGAGAGAGGAGTAACACGACTTCCCTTTACCACACTGCATCACTAGACAGAGAGGAGAGAGGGAACCTGTAGTAACACGACTTCCCTTTACCACACTGCATCACTAGACAGAGAGGAGAGAGGAACCTGTAGTAACACGACTTCCCTTTACCACACTGCATCACTAGACAGAGAGGAGAGAGGGACCTGTAGTAACACGACTTCCCTTTACCACACTGCATCACTAGACAGAGAGGAGAGGAACCTGTAGTAACACGACTTCCCTTTACCACACTGCATCACTAGACAGAGAGGAGAGGGAACCTGTAGTAACACGACTTCCCTTTACCACACTGCATCACTAGACAGAGAGGAGAGGAACCTGTAGTAACACGACTTCCCTTTACCACACTGCATCACTAGACAGAGAGGAGAGGAACCTGTAGTAACACGACTTCCCTTTACCACACTGCATCACTAGACAGAGAGGAGAGAGGGACCTGTAGTAACACGACTTCCCTTTACCACACTGCATCACTAGACAGAGAGGAGAGGAACCTGTAGTAACACGACTTCCCTTTACCACACTGCATCACTAGACAGAGAGGAGAGAGGAACCTGTAGTAACACGACTTCCCTTTACCACACTGCATCACTAGACAGAGAGGAGAGAGGACCTGTAGTAACACGACTTCCCTTTACCACACTGCATCACTAGACAGAGAGGAGAGGAACCTGTAGTAACACGACTTCCCTTTACCACACTGCATCACTAGACAGAGAGGAACCTGTAGTAACACGACTTCCCTTTACCACACTGCATCACTAGACAGAGAGGAGAGGAACCTGTAGTAACACGACTTCCCTTTACCACACTGCATCACTAGACAGAGAGGAGAGAGGAACCTGTAGTAACACGACTTCCCTTTACCACACTGCATCACTAGACAGAGAGGAGAGAGGGACCTGTAGTAACACGACTTCCCTTTACCACACTGCATCACTAGACAGAGAGGAGAGAGGAACCTGTAGTAACACGACTTCCCTTTACCACACTGCATCACTAGACAGAGAGGAGAGAGAACCTGTAGTAACACGACTTCCCTTTACCACACTGCATCACTAGACAGAGAGGAGAGAGGAACCTGTAGTAACACGACTTCCCTTTACCACACTGCATCACTAGACAGAGAGGAGAGAGGAACCTGTAGTAACACGACTTCCCTTTACCACACTGCATCACTAGACAGAGAGGAGAGAGGACCTGTAGTAACACGACTTCCCTTTACCACACTGCATCACTAGACAGAGAGGAGAGGAGGGACCTGTAGTAACACGACTTCCCTTTACCATACTGCATCACTAGACAGAGAGGAGAGGAACCTGTAGTAACACGACTTCCCTTTACCACACTGCATCACTAGACAGAGAGGAGAGAGGAACCTGTAGTAACACGACTTCCCTTTACCACACTGCATCACTAGACAGAGAGGAGAGAGGGACCTGTAGTAACACGACTTCCCTTTACCACACTGCATCACTAGACAGAGAGGAGAGAGGAGTAACACGACTTCCCTTTACCACACTGCATCACTAGACAGAGAGGAGAGAGGAACCTGTAGTAACACGACTTCCCTTTACCACACTGCATCACTAGACAGAGAGGAGAGAGGAACCTGTAGTAACACGACTTCCCTTTACCACACTGCATCACTAGACAGAGAGGAGAGAGGAACCTGTAGTAACACGACTTCCCTTTACCACACTGCATCACTAGACAGAGAGGAGAGAGGACCCTGTAGTAACACGACTTCCCTTTACCACACTGCATCACTAGACAGAGAGGAGAGAGGAGTAACACGACTTCCCTTTACCACACTGCATCACTAGACAGAGAGGAGAGAGGAACCTGTAGTAACACGACTTCCCTTTACCACACTGCATCACTAGACAGAGAGGAGAGAGGAACCTGTAGTAACACGACTTCCCTTTACCACACTGCATCACTAGACAGAGAGGAGAGAGGAACCTGTAGTAACACGACTTCCCTTTACCACACTGCATCACTAGACAGAGAGGAGAGAGGAACCTGTAGTAACACGACTTCCCTTTACCACACTGCATCACTAGACAGAGAGGAGAGAGGAACCTGTAGTAACACGACTTCCCTTTACCACACTGCATCACTAGACAGAGAGGAGAGGAACCTGTAGTAACACGACTTCCCTTTACACACTGCATCACTAGACAGAGAGGAGAGAGGGACCTGTAGTAACACGACTTCCCTTTACCACACTGCATCACTAGACAGAGAGGAGAGAGGACCTGTAGTAACACGACTTCCCTTTACCACACTGCATCACTAGACAGAGAGGAGAGGAACCTGTAGTAACACGACTTCCCCTTACCACACTGCATCACTAGACAGAGAGGAGAGAGGAACCTGTAGTAACACGACTTCCCTTTACCACACTGCATCACTAGACAGAGAGGAGAGAGGGACCTGTAGTAACACGACTTCCCTTTACCACACTGCATCACTAGACAGAGAGGAGAGGAACCTGTAGTAACACGACTTCCCTTTACCACACTGCATCACTAGACAGAGAGGAGAGGAACCTGTCAGACAACACGACTTCCCTTTACCACACTGCATCACTAGACAGAGAGGAGAGGAACCTGTAGTAACACGACTTCCCTTTACCACACTGCATCACTAGACAGAGAGGAGAGAGGACCTGTAGTAACACGACTTCCCTTTACCACACTGCATCACTAGACAGAGAGGAGGAGAGAGGAACCTGTAGTAACACGACTTCCCTTTACCACACTGCATCACTAGACAGAGAGGAGAGAGGACCTGTAGTAACACGACTTCCCTTTACCATCACTGCATCACTAGACCAGCATCACTAGACAGAGAGGAGGGACCTGTAGTAACACGACTTCCCTTTACCACACTGCATCACTAGACAGAGAGGAGAGAGGGACCTGTAGTAACACGACTTCCCTTTACCACACTGCATCACTAGACAGAGAGGAGAGAGGAACCTGTAGTAACACGACTTCCCTTTACCACACTGCATCACTAGACAGAGAGGAGAGAGGAACCTGTAGTAACACGACTTCCCTTTACCACACTGCATCACTAGACAGAGAGGAGAGAGGACCTGTAGTAACACGACTTCCCTTTACCACACTGCATCACTAGACAGAGAGGAGAGAGGGACCTGTAGTAACACGACTTCCCTTTACCACACTGCATCACTAGACAGAGAGGAGAGAGGAACCTGTAGTAACACGACTTCCCTTTACCACACTGCATCACTAGACAGAGAGGAGAGAGGAACCTGTAGTAACACGACTTCCCTTTACCACACTGCATCACTAGACAGAGAGGAGAGAGGGACCTGTAGTAACACGACTTCCCTTTACCACACTGCATCACTAGACAGAGAGGAGAGGAACCTGTAGTAACACGACTTCCCTTTACCACACTGCATCACTAGACAGAGAGGAGAGAGGAGTAACACGACTTCCCTTTACCATACTGCATCACTAGACAGAGAGGAGAGAGGAGTAACACGACTTCCCTTTACCATACTGCATCACTAGACAGAGAGGAGAGAGGAACCTGTAGTAACACGACTTCCCTTTACCACACTGCATCACTAGACAGAGAGGAGAGGAACCTGTAGTAACACGACTTCCCTTTACCACACTGCATCACTAGACAGAGAGGAGAGAGGAGTAACACGACTTCCCTTTACCACACTGCATCACTAGACAGAGAGGAGAGAGGAACCTGTAGTAACACGACTTCCCTTTACCACACTGCATCACTAGACAGAGAGGAGAGGAACCTGTAGTAACACGACTTCCCTTTACCACACTGCATCACTAGACAGAGAGGAGAGAGGAGTAACACGACTTCCCTTTACCACACTGCATCACTAGACAGAGAGGAGAGGAGTAACACGACTTCCCTTTACCACACTGCATCACTAGACAGAGAGGAGAGAGGAGTAACACGACTTCCCTTTACCACACTGCATCACTAGACAGAGAGGAGAGAGGGACCTGTAGTAACACGACTTCCCTTTACCACACTGCATCACTAGACAGAGAGGAGAGAGGAACCTGTAGTAACACGACTTCCCTTTACCACACTGCATCACTAGACAGAGAGGAGAGAGGGACCTGTAGTAACACGACTTCCCTTTACCACACTGCATCACTAGACAGAGAGGAGAGAGGGACCTGTAGTAACACGACTTCCCTTTACCACACTGCATCACTAGACAGAGAGGAGAGAGGAACCTGTAGTAACACGACTTCCCTTTACCACACTGCATCACTAGACAGAGAGGAGAGAGGGACCTGTAGTAACACGACTTCCCTTTACCACACTGCATCACTAGACAGAGAGGAGAGAGGAACCTGTAGTAACACGACTTCCCTTTACCACACTGCATCACTAGACAGAGAGGAGAGAGGACCTGTAGTAACACGACTTCCCTTTACCACACTGCATCACTAGACAGAGAGGAGAGAGGACCTGTAGTAACACGACTTCCCTTTACCACACTGCATCACTAGACAGAGAGGAGAGAGGAACCTGTAGTAACACGACTTCCCTTTACCACACTGCATCACTAGACAGAGAGGAGAGGAACCTGTAGTAACACGACTTCCCTTTACCACACTGCATCACTAGACAGAGAGGAGAGAGGAGTAACACGACTTCCCTTTACCACACTGCATCACTAGACAGAGAGGAGAGAGGAACCTGTAGTAACACGACTTCCCTTTACCACACTGCATCACTAGACAGAGAGGAGAGAGGGACCTGTAGTAACACGACTTCCCTTTACCACACTGCATCACTAGACAGAGAGGAGAGAGGGACCTGTAGTAACACGACTTCCCTTTACCACACTGCATCACTAGACAGAGAGGAGAGAGGACCTGTAGTAACACGACTTCCCTTTACCACACTGCATCACTAGACAGAGAGGAGAGAGGAACCTGTAGTAACACGACTTCCCTTTACCACACTGCATCACTAGACAGAGAGGAGAGAGGACCTGTAGTAACACGACTTCCCTTTACCACACTGCATCACTAGACAGAGAGGAGAGAGGAACCTGTAGTAACACGACTTCCCTTTACCACACTGCATCACTAGACAGAGAGGAGAGAGGAACCTGTAGTAACACGACTTCCCTTTACCACACTGCATCACTAGACAGAGAGGAGAGAGGAACCTGTAGTAACACGACTTCCCTTTACCATACTGCATCACTAGACAGAGAGGAGAGAGGACCTGTAGTAACACGACTTCCCTTTACCACACTGCATCACTAGACAGAGAGGAGAGGAACCTGTAGTAACACGACTTCCCTTTACCACACTGCATCACTAGACAGAGAGGAGAAAGGAGTAACACGACTTCCCTTTACCACACTGCATCACTAGACAGAGAGGAGAGAGGAACCTGTAGTAACACGACTTCCCTTTACCACACTGCATCACTAGACAGAGAGGAGAGAGGAGTAACACGACTTCCCTTTACCACACTGCATCACTAGACAGAGAGGAGAGAGGAACCTGTAGTAACACGACTTCCCTTTACCACACTGCATCACTAGACAGAGAGGAGAGAGGGACCTGTAGTAACACGACTTCCCTTTACCACACTGCATCACTAGACAGAGAGGAGAGAGGGACCTGTAGTAACACGACTTCCCTTTACCACACTGCATCACTAGACAGAGAGGAGAGAGGGACCTGTAGTAACACGACTTCCCTTTACCACACTGCATCACTAGACAGAGAGGAGAGGAACCTGTAGTAACACGACTTCCCTTTACCACACTGCATCACTAGACAGAGAGGAGAGAGGAACCTGTAGTAACACGACTTCCCTTTACCACACTGCATCACTAGACAGAGAGGAGAGAGGAGTAACACGACTTCCCTTTACCACACTGCATCACTAGACAGAGAGGAGAGAGGAACCTGTAGTAACACGACTTCCCTTTACCACACTGCATCACTAGACAGAGAGGAGAGAGGAACCTGTAGTAACACGACTTCCCTTTACCACACTGCATCACTAGACAGAGAGGAGAGAGGAACCTGTAGTAACACGACTTCCCTTTACCACACTGCATCACTAGACAGAGAGGAGAGGAACCTGTAGTAACACGACTTCCCTTTACCACACTGCATCACTAGACAGAGAGGAGAGAGGACCTGTAGTAACACGACTTCCCTTTACCACACTGCATCACTAGACAGAGAGGAGAGAGGAGTAACACGACTTCCCTTTACCACACTGCATCACTAGACAGAGAGGAGAGGAACCTGTAGTAACACGACTTCCCTTTACCACACTGCATCACTAGACAGAGAGGAGAGAGGAACCTGTAGTAACACGACTTCCCTTTACCACACTGCATCACTAGACAGAGAGGAGAGGAACCTGTAGTAACACGACTTCCCTTTACCACACTGCATCACTAGACAGAGAGGAGAGAGGGAACCTGTAGTAACACGACTTCCCTTTACCACACTGCATCACTAGACAGAGAGGAGAGGGAACCTGTAGTAACACGACTTCCCTTTACCACACTGCATCACTAGACAGAGAGGAGAGAGGAGTAACACGACTTCCCTTTACCACACTGCATCACTAGACAGAGAGGAGAGAGGGACCTGTAGTAACACGACTTCCCTTTACCACACTGCATCACTAGACAGAGAGGAGAGAGGAACCTGTAGTAACACGACTTCCCTTTACCACACTGCATCACTAGACAGAGAGGAGAGAGGGACCTGTAGTAACACGACTTCCCTTTACCACACTGCATCACTAGACAGAGAGGAACCTGTAGTAACACGACTTCCCTTTACCACACTGCATCACTAGACAGAGAGGGACCTGTAGTAACACGACTTCCCTTTACCACACTGCATCACTAGACAGAGAGGAACCTGTAGTAACACGACTTCCCTTTACCACACTGCATCACTAGACAGAGAGGAGAGAGGGACCTGTAGTAACACGACTTCCCTTTACCACACTGCATCACTAGACAGAGAGGAGAGAGGGACCTGTAGTAACACGACTACCACACCCTTTACCACACTGCATCACTAGACAGAGAGGAGAGAGGGACCTGTAGTAACACGACTTCCCTTTACCATACTGCATCACTAGACAGAGAGGAGAGAGGGACCTGTAGTAACACGACTTCCCTTTACCACACTGCATCACTAGACAGAGAGGAGAGAGGAACCTGTAGTAACACGACTTCCCTTTACCACACTGCATCACTAGACAGAGAGGAGAGAGGAACCTGTAGTAACACGACTTCCCTTTACCACACTGCATCACTAGACAGAGAGGAGAGAGGACCTGTAGTAACACGACTTCCCTTTACCACACTGCATCACTAGACAGAGAGGAGAGGGACCTGTAGTAACACGACTTCCCTTTACCACACTGCATCACTAGACAGAGAGGAGAGAGGAACCTGTAGTAACACGACTTCCCTTTACCACACTGCATCACTAGACAGAGAGGAGAGGAACCTGTAGTAACACGACTTCCCTTTACCACACTGCATCACTAGACAGAGAGGAGAGGGACCTGTAGTAACACGACTTCCCTTTACCACACTGCATCACTAGACAGAGAGGAGAGAGGGACCTGTAGTAACACGACTTCCCTTTACCACACTGCATCACTAGACAGAGAGGAGAGAGGGACCTGTAGTAACACGACTTCCCTTTACCACACTGCATCACTAGACAGAGAGGAGAGAGGAACCTGTAGTAACACGACTTCCCTTTACCACACTGCATCACTAGACAGAGAGGAGAGAGGAACCTGTAGTAACACGACTTCCCTTTACCACACTGCATCACTAGACAGAGAGGAGAGAGGAACCTGTAGTAACACGACTTCCCTTTACCACACTGCATCACTAGACAGAGAGGAGAGAGGAACCTGTAGTAACACGACTTCCCTTTACCACACTGCATCACTAGACAGAGAGGAGAGAGGAACCTGTAGACAGAGAGGAGAGAGGAACCTGTAGTAACACGACTTCCCTTTACCACACTGCATCACTAGACAGAGAGGAGAGAGGGACCTGTAGTAACACGACTTCCCTTTACCACACTGCATCACTAGACAGAGAGGAGAGAGGGACCTGTAGTAACACGACTTCCCTTTACCACACTGCATCACTAGACAGAGAGGAGAGAGGAACCTGTAGTAACACGACTTCCCTTTACCACACTGCATCACTAGACAGAGAGGAGAGGGACCTGTAGTAACACGACTTCCCTTTACCACACTGCATCACTAGACAGAGAGGAGAGGGACCTGTAGTAACACGACTTCCCTTTACCACACTGCATCACTAGACAGAGAGGAGAGAGGAACCTGTAGTAACACGACTTCCCTTTACCACACTGCATCACTAGACAGAGAGGAGAGAGGAGTAACACGACTTCCCTTTACCACACTGCATCACTAGACAGAGAGGAGAGAGGGACCTGTAGTAACACGACTTCCCTTTACCACACTGCATCACTAGACAGAGAGGAGAGAGGGACCTGTAGTAACACGACTTCCCTTTACCACACTGCATCACTAGACAGAGAGGAGAGAGGAGTAACACGACTTCCCTTTACCACACTGCATCACTAGACAGAGAGGAGAGAGGAACCTGTAGTAACACGACTTCCCTTTACCACACTGCATCACTAGACAGAGAGGAGAGAGGGACCTGTAG
Source organism: Oncorhynchus keta (assembly GCF_023373465.1). Classification (NCBI taxonomy): domain Eukaryota; kingdom Metazoa; phylum Chordata; class Actinopteri; order Salmoniformes; family Salmonidae; genus Oncorhynchus; species Oncorhynchus keta. Next base: position 616,807 of record NW_026287223.1, on the reverse strand, counting down.
TAACACGACTTCCCTTTACCACACTGCATCACTAGACAGAGAGGAGAGAGGACCTGTAGTAACACGACTTCCCTTTACCACACTGCATCACTAGACAGAGAGGAGAGAGGAACCTGTAGTAACACGACTTCCCTTTACCACACTGCATCACTAGACAGAGAGGAGAGAGGGACCTGTAGTAACACGACTTCCCTTTACCACACTGCATCACTAGACAGAGAGGAGAGGGACCTGTAGTAACACGACTTCCCTTTACCACACTGCATCACTAGACAGAGAGGAGAGAGGAACCTGTAGTAACACGACTTCCCTTTACCACACTGCATCACTAGACAGAGAGGAGAGGGACCTGTAGTAACACGACTTCCCTTTACCACACTGCATCACTAGACAGAGAGGAGAGAGGAACCTGTAGTAACACGACTTCCCTTTACCACACTGCATCACTAGACAGAGAGGAGAGAGGAACCTGTAGTAACACGACTTCCCTTTACCACACTGCATCACTAGACAGAGAGGAGAGAGGAACCTGTACACACTTCCCTTTACCACACTGCATCACTAGACAGAGAGGAGAGAGGGACCTGTAGTAACACGACTTCCCTTTACCACACTGCATCACTAGACAGAGAGGAGAGAGGGACCTGTAGTAACACGACTTCCCTTTACCACACTGCATCACTAGACAGAGAGGAGAGAGGGACCTGTAGTAACACGACTTCCCTTTACCACACTGCATCACTAGACAGAGAGGAGAGAGGACCTGTAGTAACACGACTTCCCTTTACCACACTGCATCACTAGACAGAGAGGAGAGGGTAGTAACACGACTTCCCTTACCACACTGCATCACTAGACAGAGAGGAGAGAGGAACCTGTAGTAACACGACTTCCCTTTACCACACTGCATCACTAGACAGAGAGGAGAGAGGAGTAACACGACTTCCCTTTACCACACTGCATCACTAGACAGAGAGGAGAGAGGACCTGTAGTAACACGACTTCCCTTTACCACACTGCATCACTAGACAGAGAGGAGAGGAACCTGTAGTAACACGACTTCCCTTTACCACACTGCATCACTAGACAGAGAGGAGAGAGGGACCTGTAGTAACACGACTTCCCTTTACCACACTGCATCACTAGACAGAGAGGAGAGAGGGACCTGTAGTAACACGACTTCCCTTTACCACACTGCATCACTAGACAGAGAGGAGAGAGGGACCTGTAGTAACACGACTTCCCTTTACCACACTGCATCACTAGACAGAGAGGAGAGAGGAACCTGTAGTAACACGACTTCCCTTTACCACACTGCATCACTAGACAGAGAGGAGAGAGGACCTGTCAGTAACACGACTTCCCTTTACCACACTGCATCACTAGACAGAGAGGAGAGAGGGACCTGTAGTAACACGACTTCCCTTTACCACTGCATCACTAGACAGAGAGGAGAGAGGAACCTGTAGTAACACGACTTCCCTTTACCACACTGCATCACTAGACAGAGAGGAGAGAGGACCTGTAGTAACACGACTTCCCTTTACCACACTGCATCACTAGACAGAGAGGAGAGAGGGACCTGTAGTAACACGACTTCCCTTTACCACACTGCATCACTAGACAGAGAGGAGAGAGGGACCTGTAGTAACACGACTTCCCTTTACCACACTGCATCACTAGACAGAGAGGAGAGAGGAACCTGTAGTAACACGACTTCCCTTTACCACACTGCATCACTAGACAGAGAGGAGAGAGGGACCTGTAGTAACACGACTTCCCTTTACCACACTGCATCACTAGACAGAGAGGAGAGAGGGACCTGTAGTAACACGACTTCCCTTTACCACACTGCATCACTAGACAGAGAGGAGAGAGGAGTAACACGACTTCCCTTTACCACACTGCATCACTAGACAGAGAGGAGAGAGGAACCTGTAGTAACACGACTTCCCTTTACCACACTGCATCACTAGACAGAGAGGAGAGAGGACCCTGTAGTAACACGACTTCCCTTTACCACACTGCATCACTAGACAGAGAGGGACCCTGTAGTAACACGACTTCCCTTTACCACACTGCATCACTAGACAGAGAGGAGAGAGGGACCTGTAGTAACACGACTTCCCTTTACCACACTGCATCACTAGACAGAGAGGAGAGAGGACCTGTAGTAACACGACTTCCCTTTACCACACTGCATCACTAGACAGAGAGGAGAGGAGGACCTGTAGTAACACGACTTCCCTTTACCACACTGCATCACTAGACAGAGAGGAGAGAGGAACCTGTAGTAACACGACTTCCCTTTACCACACTGCATCACTAGACAGAGAGGAGAGAGGAACCTGTAGTAACACGACTTCCCTTTACCACACTGCATCACTAGACAGAGAGGAGAGAGGGACCTGTAGTAACACGACTTCCCTTTACCACACTGCATCACTAGACAGAGAGGAGAGAGGGACCTGTAGTAACACGACTTCCCTTTACCACACTGCATCACTAGACAGAGAGGAGAGAGGAACCTGTAGTAACACGACTTCCCTTTACCACACTGCATCACTAGACAGAGAGGAGAGAGGGACCTGTAGTAACACGACTTCCCTTTACCACACTGCATCACTAGACAGAGAGGAGAGAGGAACCTGTAGTAACACGACTTCCCTTTACCACACTGCATCACTAGACAGAGAGGAGAGAGGACCTGTAGTAACACGACTTCCCTTTACCACACTGCATCACTAGACAGAGAGGAGAGAGGGACCTGTAGTAACACGACTTCCCTTTACCACACTGCATCACTAGACAGAGAGGAGAGGAACCTGTAGTAACACGACTTCCCTTTACCACACTGCATCACTAGACAGAGAGGAGAGAGGAACCTGTAGTAACACGACTTCCCTTTACCACACTGCATCACTAGACAGAGAGGAGAGAGGAACCTGTAGTAACACGACTTCCCTTTACCACACTGCATCACTAGACAGAGAGGAGAGAGGGACCTGTAGTAACACGACTTCCCTTTACCACACTGCATCACTAGACAGAGAGGAGAGAGGGACCTGTAGTAACACGACTTCCCTTTACCACACTGCATCACTAGACAGAGAGGAGAGGAACCTGTAGTAACACGACTTCCCTTTACCACACTGCATCACTAGACAGAGAGGAGAGAGGAGTAACACGACTTCCCTTTACCACACTGCATCACTAGACAGAGAGGAGAGAGGACCTGTAGTAACACGACTTCCCTTTACCACACTGCATCACTAGACAGAGAGGAGAGAGGAACCTGTAGTAACACGACTTCCCTTTACCATACTGCATCACTAGACAGAGAGGAGAGGAACCTGTAGTAACACGACTTCCCTTTACCACACTGCATCACTAGACAGAGAGGAGAGAGGGACCTGTAGTAACACGACTTCCCTTTACCACACTGCATCACTAGACAGAGAGGAGAGAGGGACCTGTAGTAACACGACTTCCCTTTACCACACTGCATCACTAGACAGAGAGGAGAGAGGAACCTGTAGTAACACGACTTCCCTTTACCACACTGCATCACTAGACAGAGAGGAGAGAGGAACCTGTAGTAACACGACTTCCCTTTACCACACTGCATCACTAGACAGAGAGGAGAGAGGGACCTGTAGTAACACGACTTCCCTTTACCACACTGCATCACTAGACAGAGAGGAGAGGAGGGACCTTCCCTTTACCATACTGCATCACTAGACAGAGAGGAGAGAGGACCTGTAGTAACACGACTTCCCTTTACCACACTGCATCACTAGACAGAGAGGAGAGAGGACCTGTAGTAACACGACTTCCCTTTACCATCACCAGACAGAGAGGAGAGAGAACCTGTAGTTACCACACTGCATCACTAGACAGAGAGGAGAGAGGACCTGTAGTAACACGACTTCCCTTTACCACACTGCATCACTAGACAGAGAGGAGAGGAACCTGTAGTAACACGACTTCCCTTTACCACACTGCATCACTAGACAGAGAGGAGAGAGGAACCTGTAGTAACACGACTTCCCTTTACCACACTGCATCACTAGACAGAGAGGAGAGGAACCTGTAGTAACACGACTTCCCTTTACCACACTGCATCACTAGACAGAGAGGAGAGAGGGACCTGTAGTAACACGACTTCCCTTTACCACACTGCATCACTAGACAGAGAGGAGAGAGGAACCTGTAGTAACACGACTTCCCTTTACCACACTGCATCACTAGACAGAGAGGAGAGAGGAACCTGTAGTAACACGACTTCCCTTTACCACACTGCATCACTAGACAGAGAGGAGAGGAACCTGTAGTAACACGACTTCCCTTTACCACACTGCATCACTAGACAGAGAGGAGAGAGGGACCTGTAGTAACACGACTTCCCTTTACCACACTGCATCACTAGACAGAGAGGAGAGAGGGACCTGTAGTAACACGACTTCCCTTTACCACACTGCATCACTAGACAGAGAGGAGAGAGGAACCTGTAGTAACACGACTTCCCTTTACCACACTGCATCACTAGACAGAGAGGAGAGAGGACCTGTAGTAACACGACTTCCCTTTACCACACTGCATCACTAGACAGAGAGGAGAGAGGAACCTGTAGTAACACGACTTCCCTTTACCATACTGCATCACTAGACAGAGAGGAGAGAGGAACCTGTAGTAACACGACTTCCCTTTACCACACTGCATCACTAGACAGAGAGGAGAGAGGAACCTGTAGTAACACGACTTCCCTTTACCACACTGCATCACTAGACAGAGAGGAGAGAGGGACCTGTAGTAACACGACTTCCCTTTACCACACTGCATCACTAGACAGAGAGGAGAGGAACCTGTAGTAACACGACTTCCCTTTACCATACTGCATCACTAGACAGAGAGGAGAGGAACCTGTAGTAACACGACTTCCCTTTACCACACTGCATCACTAGACAGAGAGGAGAGGAACCTGTAGTAACACGACTTCCCTTTACCACACTGCATCACTAGACAGAGAGGAGAGAGGACCTGTAGTAACACGACTTCCCTTTACCACACTGCATCACTAGACAGAGAGGAGAGAGGAACCTCACCACTGCATCACTAGACAGAGAGGAGAGGGAACCTGTAGTAACACGACTTCCCTTTACCACACTGCATCACTAGACATAGAGGAGATAGGAACCTGGAGTAACACGACTTCCCTTTACCACACTGCAACACTAGACAGAGAGGGGAGAGGAACCTGTAGTAACACGACTTCCCTATACCACACTTCATCACGAGACATGTAGGAGATAGGGACCTGTAGTAACACGACTTCCCTTTACCACACTGCATCACTAGACAGAGAGGAGAGAGACCTGTAGTAACACGACTTCCCTTTACCACACTGCATCACTAGACAGAGAGGAGAGAGGAGTAACACGACTTCCCTTTACCATACTGCATCACTAGACAGAGAGGAGAGAGGACCTGTAGTAACACGACTTCCCTTTACCATACTGCATCACTAGACAGAGAGGAGAGAGGGACCTGTAGTAACACGACTTCCCTTTACCACACTGCATCACTAGACAGAGAGGAGAGAGGGACCTGTAGTAACACGACTTCCCTTTACCACACTGCATCACTAGACAGAGAGGAGAGAGGGACCTGTAGTAACACGACTTCCCTTTACCACACTGCATCACTAGACAGAGAGGAGAGGGGACCTGTAGTAACACGACTTCCCTTTACCACACTGCATCACTAGACAGAGAGGAGAGAGGGACCTGTAGTAACACGACTTCCCTTTACCACACTGCATCACTAGACAGAGAGGAGAGAGGGACCTGTAGTAACACGACTTCCCTTTACCACACTGCATCACTAGACAGAGAGGAGAGAGGGACCTGTAGTAACACGACTTCCCTTTACCACACTGCATCACTAGACAGAGAGGAGAGAGGGACCTGTAGTAACACGACTTCCCTTTACCACACTGCATCACTAGACAGAGAGGAGAGAGGAACCTGTAGTAACACGACTTCCCTTTACCACACTGCATCACTAGACAGAGAGGAGAGAGGACCTGTAGTAACACGACTTCCCTTTACCACACTGCATCACTAGACAGAGAGGAGAGAGGGACCTGTAGTAACACAGAGAGGAGAGAGGACCTGACTTCCCTTTACCACACTGCATCACTAGACAGAGAGGAGAGAGGACCTGTAGTAACACGACTTCCCTTTACCACACTGCATCACTAGACAGAGAGGAGAGAGGACCTGTAGTAACACGACTTCCCTTTACCACTGCATCACTAGACAGAGAGGAGAGAGGGACCTGCATTCCCTTTACCACACTGCATCACTAGACAGAGAGGAGAGAGGAACCTGTAGTAACACGACTTCCCTTTACCACACTGCATCACTAGACAGAGAGGAACCTGTAGTAACACGACTTCCCTTTACCACACTGCATCACTAGACAGAGAGGAGAGAGGGAACCTGTAGTAACACGACTTCCCTTTACCACACTGCATCACTAGACAGAGAGGAGAGAGGGACCTGTAGTAACACGACTTCCCTTTACCACACTGCATCACTAGACAGAGAGGAGAGAGGGACCTGTAGTAACACGACTTCCCTTTACCACACTGCATCACTAGACAGAGAGGAGAGAGGAACCTGTAGTAACACGACTTCCCTTTACCACACTGCATCACTAGACAGAGAGGAGAGAGGGACCTGTAGTAACACGACTTCCCTTTACCACACTGCATCACTAGACAGAGAGGAGAGAGGGACCTGTAGTAACACGACTTCCCTTTACCACACTGCATCACTAGACAGAGAGGAGAGAGGGACCTGTAGTAACACGACTTCCCTTTACCACACTGCATCACTAGACAGAGAGGAGAGAGGGACCTGTAGTAACACGACTTCCCTTTACCATACTGCATCACTAGACAGAGAGGAGAGGAACCTGTAGTAACACGACTTCCCTTTACCACACTGCATCACTAGACAGAGAGGAGAGGAACCTGTAGTAACACGACTTCCCTTTACCACACTGCATCACTAGACAGAGAGGAGAGAGGGACCTGTAGTAACACGACTTCCCTTTACCACACTGCATCACTAGACAGAGAGGAGAGAGGGAACCTGTAGTAACACGACTTCCCTTTACCATACTGCATCACTAGACAGAGAGGAGAGAGGAACCTGTAGTAACACGACTTCCCTTTACCACACTGCATCACTAGACAGAGAGGAGAGGAACCTGTAGTAACACGACTTCCCTTTACCACACTGCATCACTAGACAGAGAGGAGAGAGGAAACCTGCATCACTAGACAGAGAGGAGAGAGGGACCTGTAGTAACACGACTTCCCTTTACCACACTGCATCACTAGACAGAGAGGAGAGAGGGACCTGTAGTAACACGACTTCCCTTTACCACACTGCATCACTAGACAGAGAGGAGAGAGGGACCTGTAGTAACACGACTTCCCTTTACCATACTGCATCACTAGACAGAGAGGAGAGGAACCTGTAGTAACACGACTTCCCTTTACCACACTGCATCACTAGACAGAGAGGAGAGAGGGACCTGTAGTAACACGACTTCCCTTTACCACACTGCATCACTAGACAGAGAGGAGAGAGGACCTGTAGTAACACGACTTCCCTTTACCACACTGCATCACTAGACAGAGAGGAGAGAGGGACCTGTAGTAACACGACTTCCCTTTACCACACTGCATCACTAGACAGAGAGGAGAGAGGACCTGTAGTAACACGACTTCCCTTTACCACACTGCATCACTAGACAGAGAGGAGAGAGGAGTAACACGACTTCCCTTTACCACACTGCATCACTAGACAGAGAGGAGAGGAACCTGTAGTAACACGACTTCCCTTTACCACACTGCATCACTAGACAGAGAGGAGAGAGGGACCTGTAGTAACACGACTTCCCTTTACCACACTGCATCACTAGACAGAGAGGAGAGAGGAACCTGTAGTAACACGACTTCCCTTTACCACACTGCATCACTAGACAGAGAGGAGAGAGGAACCTGTAGTAACACGACTTCCCTTTACCACACTGCATCACTAGACAGAGAGGAGAGAGGGACCTGTAGTAACACGACTTCCCTTTACCACACTGCATCACTAGACAGAGAGGAGAGAGGAGTAACACGACTTCCCTTTACCATACTGCATCACTAGACAGAGAGGAGAGAGGAGTAACACGACTTCCCTTTACCACACTGCATCACTAGACAGAGAGGAACCTGTAGTAACACGACTTCCCTTTACCACACTGCATCACTAGACAGAGAGGAGAGAGGAGTAACACGACTTCCCTTTACCACACTGCATCACTAGACAGAGAGGAGAGAGGAACCTGTAGTAACACGACTTCCCTTTACCACACTGCATCACTAGACAGAGAGGAGAGAGGAACCTGTAGTAACACGACTTCCCTTTACCACACTGCATCACTAGACAGAGAGGAGAGAGGAACCTGTAGTAACACGACTTCCCTTTACCATACTGCATCACTAGACAGAGAGGAGAGAGGAACCTGTAGTAACACGACTTCCCTTTACCACACTGCATCACTAGACAGAGAGGAGAGAGGGACCTGTAGTAACACGACTTCCCTTTACCACACTGCATCACTAGACAGAGAGGAGAGGGAACCTGTAGTAACACGACTTCCCTTTACCACACTGCATCACTAGACAGAGAGGAGAGAGGAACCTGTAGTAACACGACTTCCCTTTACCACACTGCATCACTAGACAGAGAGGAGAGAGGAACCTGTAGTAACACGACTTCCCTTTACCACACTGCATCACTAGACAGAGAGGAGAGAGGGACCTGTAGTAACACGACTTCCCTTTACCACACTGCATCACTAGACAGAGAGGAGAGAGGAGTAACACGACTTCCCTTTACCACACTGCATCACTAGACAGAGAGGAGAGGAACCTGTAGTAACACGACTTCCCTTTACCACACTGCATCACTAGACAGAGAGGAGAGAGGGACCTGTAGTAACACGACTTCCCTTTACCACACTGCATCACTAGACAGAGAGGAGAGAGGGACCTGTAGTAACACGACTTCCCTTTACCACACTGCATCACTAGACAGAGAGGAGAGAGGGACCTGTAGTAACACGACTTCCCTTTACCACACTGCATCACTAGACAGAGAGGAGAGAGGAACCTGTAGTAACACGACTTCCCTTTACCACACTGCATCACTAGACAGAGAGGAGAGAGGGACCTGTAGTA
>NW_026287223.1:572500-602500 GCF_023373465.1 Oncorhynchus keta | reverse complement strand
AATAAGAACTACTAGAGACTGTGTTACCTGTGGTCTAGGAATAAGAACTTCCACTCCAGACTGTGTTACCTGTGGTCTAGGAATAAGAACTTCCACTCCAGACTGTGTTACCTGTGGTCTAGGAATAAGAACTTCCACTCCAGACTGTGTTACCTGTGGTCTAGGAATAAGAACTTCCACTCCAGACTGTGTTACCTGTGGTCTAGGAATAAGAACTTCCACTCCAGACTGTGTTACCTGTGGTCTAGGAATAAGAACTACTAGAGACTGTGTTACCTGTGGTCTAGGAATAAGAACTACTAGAGACTGTGTTATCTGTGGTCTAGGAATAAGAACTACTAGAGACTGTGTTACCTGTGGTCTAGGAATAAGAACTTCTACTCCAGACTGTGTTACCTGTGGTCTAGGAATAAGAACTTCCACTCCAGACTGTGTTACCTGTGGTCTAGGAATAAGAACTTCCACTCCAGACTGTGTTACCTGTGGTCTAGGAATAAGAACTACTAGAGACTGTGTTACCTGTGGTCTAGGAATAAGAACTTCCACTCCAGACTGTGTCGGGAGGTGAACTCTTCATTGGACTCCACCACTGTACACATCTCCTATGGAGGGATAGACAACAAGATAGATATCAATATATCTTACATATAATATCGATGATTGAATATGTATATAAACTGGCCACTGAGTGTATATTGTCTTTCTAGTACCTGGTCGGACCCCTTTTGCCTCCAGAACGGCCTGAATTATTTGGGGGAATGGATTCTACAAGGTGTCTGAAATGTTCACACAGTTGCTTCAGATTGGGCGGTGGTACATTCATGCTGCGAACAGCCCGTTCCATCTCATCCCATCGTTGCTCTATTGGGTAGAGGTCTTGGGGACGGACCAGGACACTCCAGTAAACTGAAATCATCTATCGTGTTCCAGGCCATGTTTTTTCCACTCCTCAACTGTCCAGTGTTGTTGATGGCGGTGCCCACTGGAGCAGCTTCTTCTTGTTTTTAGCTGATAGGAACCCCGGGGTGGTCTGGTTCCTCTCTAGGTTTCTTCCTAGGTTCTGGCCTTTCTAGGGAGTTTTTCCTAACCACCGTGCTTCTACACCTGCATTGCTTGCAGTTTGGGGGTTTCAGGCTGGCCATCGGCCGATGTAAGAAGGGCTTTATAAATACATTTGATTTGGTCGTCTGCTGCAACAGCCCGTCCTTGACAAGGACCAGCGAGTGGTGCGTTCCGAGATGCCGTTCTGCACACCACTGCTGCAGCTCGTCCTGACAAGCCAGCGAGGGGTGCGTCATTTGGTGCGATCCGAGATGCCGTTTGCACACCACTGCTGCAGCAGCTGTCCCTGCAAGGACCAGCGAGTGGTGCGTTCGAGATTGCCGTTCTGCACACCACTGCTGCATAAACTGCTGCAGCATTTGATTTCCTGACAAGGACCAGGACTGCCGTTCTGCACACCACTGCTGCAACAGCCCGTCCTGACAAGGACCAGCGAGTGGTTTGCGTTCCGAGATGCCGTTCTGCACACCACTGCTGCAACAGCCCGTCCTTGACAAGGACCAGCGAGTGGTGCGTTCCGAGAACAGCCCGTCCTTGACAAGGACCAGCGAGTGGTGCGTTCCGAGATGCCGTTCTGCACACCACTGTTGTACTGCCTCGTCATTTGCTTGTTTTTTGGCCCGTCTGTTAGCTCCAACCATTCCTGCCATTCACCTTGGACCTCTCTCATCAACCAGCGGTTTTCACCCACAGGACTGCCGCTGACTGGACGTTCCTCGTTTTGTCGCACCGTTCTCGGTAAACGCTAAACTTAGGCGCTGAAAAGCCCAGGTGGGCGTCCGTTTCTGAGGTACTGGATCTGCCACTGACGATCACACCGCAAAGCCTCTACGGTCGCTAGTTCTGCCCATTCTGAAGTTCGATAGAACAGTAACTGAATGCCTTGAAGCCTGTCTGCCTGGTTTATATAGCAAGCCCCGGTCACGTGACTCACTGTCTGTAGGAGTGACCCATTTTAATGAACAGGGTGGTGTACCTAATAAACTGTCCGGTGAGTGTATATAATAGAGAAAAATATCTATATGAAGGTGTATCTTTGTTGTGTTTAAATACTGTTTGTTAAATAGGCCATCAACTCTCTGTTACTTCATTGTGTGTGTGTGTGTGTGTGTGTGTGTGTGTGTGTGTGTGTGTGTGTGTGTGTGTGTGTGTGTGTGTGTGTGTGTGTGTGTGTGTGTGTGTGTGTGTGTGTCACGCCTTGGTCTTAGTATTTTGTGTTTTCTTTATATATTTGGTCAGGCCAGGGTGTGACATGGGTTATTGTGGTGTGTTTTTTGTCTTGGGGTTTTGTGGGGTGACTAATTAGTCTATGGCTGCCTGAGGCGGTTCTCAATCAGAGTCAGGTGATTTATCGTTGTCTCTGATTGGGAACCATATTTAGGCAGCCATATTCTGTGAGTGTTTTCGTGGGTGATTGTTCCTGTCTCTGTGTTTGTTATCACAAGTTAGGCTGTATAGGTTTTCGCGTTTCGTTTTGTTGTTTTGTATATTATTTAGTTATTTCATGTATCGTTGTTTTTTCATTAAAGAACATGAGTAACCAACACGCCGCATTTTGGTCCTTATTCTACCTCTTCGTCAGAGGAGGAGATAGAACGCCGTTACAGTGTGTTAGTGCTGAGTGATTAACCAAAATGTTGATTCATTTTGAGCTTTTAAACAACTAACTCACCAAAATTGGTTTCCATTTTTTTAAATTCCATTTCGTTCAGTTTTTTTAATGTGAGCTCAAGGCGTAGTTTTTCTAGAGATAAATCAGATCAAGCCCGAACTGTACGTTATAGTAGGGAGTTGTAGTTTTCAACATGCCAATATTCTACATAGTTTAGTGCAGAAAACATGGTAATTAACTACAATGACCATAATCATTTTGCACGCCTAGAGAAGAGAGAAAAATGTGCGATCAAGAGCAGTTTCTTCGTGAGGTATCTCTACCCGGAAATACAGGATCTAAGTGATTGATAGTTGATATTCAGCAGTCATTAAATAATGCCTTGTTTACTCCAAATAAATATTAAAATAGTGTTTTTGTCAGACAGCAGCTCTACAGAGACGAGACGATGACTTGGAATGAAATAATAAAGTCATCAAATAAAACAAATGTGATATACAGAACTTAAATATTTAATTAAAGTAAAGTAATGTGAATATCTGATGGTTAATAAGTGATAAGCAGTAATGGACCGTCGCTAAGCATCATGGGACTTCTGTGTTGTTACAGAGTTCAACCCACATAATGCATAGTGCATTTAATGTTTTGAAATAAATTATTGAAATCGAAAAACCAGGATTATTTTTTCATTAATCGAACCGAAACCGAACCGACCTCAAGAAACAGTAATTGCTCAGCACTAGTGTGTGTGTGTGTGTGTGTGTGTGTGTGTGTGTGTGTGTGTGTGTGTGTCACCTTGATGAACTGTGGTTTAGCCAGCCTGACGGTGGCTACGAAGCAGACCAGGTCATCAAAGGCAGGTTGTAGGGATCTCTGTAACACTCCTGCTAAACCATTCCTGGTGGTGTTGGGGACTAGAGAGAGGAGAGGAGAGGAGAGAGAACGGGAGAGGAGAGAGGGAGAGGAGAGGGAAGAGAAGGGAGAGGAGAGGGAAGAGAAGGGGAGAGGAGAGAGAACGGGAGAGGAGAGGAGAGGGGAGAGGAGAGGAGAGAGAATGGGAGAGGAGAGAACAGGAGAGGAGGGGAGAGAAGAGAAGGGGAGAGGAGAGAGAATGGGAGGGGAGAGGAGAGAGAGGGAGAGGAGAGGGGAGAGAAGGGGAGAGAGAGAGAGGGGAGAGGAGAGGAGAGAGAAGGGAGAGGAGAGGAGAGAGAACGGGAGAGGAGAGGAGAGGGGAGAGAAAGGGAGAGGAGAGGGGAGGGGAGAGAGGGGGGAGAGGAGAGGAGGGAGGGCGTTACCGTGAGTAGAAACCAGAACAGATGATCAAACTAACAGCTGTTTATTCTGTTCTCCAGCTGATAAAACAAGACCAGTTTCTGACGAAACCAGACGCTCACCGTCGTTCAGCGACTTGAAGTTGCCGATGAATTTGACGTGTTCGTAGACGGCAGGTTCTTTAGGGTCGATGGTTCCCCTCAACACGTGGCAACAAAACTCCAGCTGGTTCTTCGCTATAAAAATAAAAAAATAATTAAAAAACAAAACGATCACGATTAAAATATCAAACACAACGAACACCAACCTTAACTACTTTGCAATCATTTCTCTTAAAAACATTTTTTACAGTGTTTCCAGATTTTTTTACAGATACAACATGGCCGATTACATTTGCAGATGACTGCTTGCAGTGTATAACAAGTGATCCGATTGGACGGCAGTGTATAGAAGTGATCCGATTGGACGGCAGTGTATAAGAAGCGATGTGATAGGCCAGCAGCCAATAAGGTGGCAATGTGATTGGGTGTTACTCACTCTTGAGGTACTCTGGTCCGAGGCTCTCGGGGTCGGAGGGGTGTTTGGAGAGAGCCTTGTACACCTCTGAGTGTTCATCCAGAGGGAGGAAGTTTAACAGGTTCTGGTCCTGCAGGTCCGACTGGGGAACACACACACACACACACACACACACACACACACACACACACACACACACACACACACACACACACACACACACACACACACACACACACACACACACACACACACACACACACACACACACAAACGTTGAGTTCAACACAACTGGGGAAGGTATAGAAACATTTTATTGTACACTTTCAAACATCCAAGTACATTTTTAAGTAGGAAACTAATTAGAAATTAATTGTAATTAGTTAATTGCATGCCAGCAGCACGCCACCATGTATCCCACTGATGGCTTGTTTCAGAAGCTTAGCAGGGTCGGTCCTGATTGGTCCCTGGATGGGAAACATACCACTGTACACTTGCTCAAACAAAGGGTACATTTTTGGGAAACCCTGCTGAAACTTGCTTAGAAATTAAAATCGGTCCTGATTGGTCCCTGGATGGGAGACCACCCTGTATCCCACTTTGGCTTGTTTCAGAAGCTTAGCAGGGTCGGTCCTGATTGGTCCCTGGATGGGAGACCACCCTGTATCCACTGCTGACTTGCTTCAGAACTAACAGGGTCGGTCCTGATTGGTCCCTGGATGGGAGACCACCCGGTATACCACTGCTGGCTTGCTTCAGAAGCTAAGCAGGGTCGGTCCTGATTGGTCCCTGGATGGGAGACCACCCTGTATCCCCACTGCTGGCTTGCTTCAGAAGCTAAGCAGGGTCGGTCCTGATTGGTCCCTGGATGGGAGACCACCCTGTATCCCCTGGCTGCTGGCCCTTGGGAGACTATACCAGAAGCTTTTAAGCAGGGTCGGTCCCTGGATGTGGGCTCCCTAAGCAGATCCCTGGATGGGAGACCACCATGTATCCCACTGATGGCTTGTTTCAGAAGCTTAGCAGGGTCGGTCCTGATTGGTCCCTGGATGGGAGACCACCCGGTATACCGCTGCTGGCTTGCTCCAGAAGCTAAGTAGGGTCGGTCCTGATTGGTCCCTGGATGGGAGACCAGATGCTACTGGAAGTGGTGTTGAAGGGCCAGTAGGAGGCACTCTTTCTTCTGGTCTTAATTTTTTTAATTTTTTAAAATAATAATGCCCCAGAGCAGTGATTGGGGACATTGCCCTGTGTAGGGTGCCGTCTTTCGGATGGGACGTTAAACAGGTGTCCTGACTCTCTGTGGTCACTAAAGATCCTTTTGTACTCATCGTAAGAGTAGGGGTGTTAACCCCGGTGTCCTGGCTCTCCATGGTCACTAAAGATCCCATGGTACTCATCGTAACAGTAGAGGTGTTAACCCAGGTGTCCTGACCCCTGTGTCAAAAGATCCCATGGTACTCTCGTAAGTAGGGGTCACTAAAGATCCCATGGTACTCATCGTAAGAGTAGGGGTGTTAACCCCGGTGTCCTGACTCTCTGTGGTCACTAAAGATCCCATGGTACTCATCGTAAGAGTAGGGGTGTGAACCCCGGTGTCCTGACTCTCCATGGTCACTAAAGATCCCATGGTTCTCATCGTAAGAGTAGGGGTGTTAACCCAGGTGTCCTGGCTCTCTGTGGTCACTAAAGATCCCATGGTACTCATCGTAAGAGTAGGGGTGTTAACCCCGGTGTCCTGGCTCTCTGGTCACTAAAGATCCCATGGTACTCATCGTAAGAGTAGGTACTCATCGTGTGTAACCCCAGGTGTCCTGACTCTCCGTGGTCACTAAAGATCCCATGGTACTCATCGTAAGAGTAGGGGTGTTAACCCCGGTGTCCTGACTCTCTGTGGTCACTAAAGATCCCATGGTACTCATCGTAAGAGTAGAGGTGTTAACCCCGGTGTCCTGGCTCTCCATGGTCACTAAAGATCCCATGGTACTCATCGTAAGAGTAGAGGTGTTAACCCCGGTGTCCTGGCTCTCCGTGGTCACTAAAGATCCCATGGTACTCATCGTAAGAGTAGGGGTGTTAACCCCGGTGTCCTGGCTCTCTGTGGTCACTAAAGATCCCATGGTACTCATCGTAAGAGTAGGGGTGTTAACCCCGGTGTCCTGGCTCTCCATGGTCACTAAAGATCCCATGGTACTCATCGTAAGAGTAGAGGTGTTAACCCGGGTGTCCTGACTCTCTGTGGTCACTAAAGATCCCATGGTACTCATCGTAAGAGTAGGGGTGTTAACCCCGGTGTCCTGGCTCTCCGTGGTCACTAAAGATCCCATGGTACTCATCGTAAGAGTAGGGGTGTTAACCCCGGTGTCCTGGCTCTCCATGGTCACTAAAGATCCCATGGTACTCATCGTAAGAGTAGGGGTGTTAACCCCGGTGTCCTGGCTCTCCGTGGTCACTAAAGATCCCATGGTACTCATCGT
The DNA here is from genome assembly GCF_023373465.1 of Oncorhynchus keta. Taxonomy (NCBI): domain Eukaryota; kingdom Metazoa; phylum Chordata; class Actinopteri; order Salmoniformes; family Salmonidae; genus Oncorhynchus; species Oncorhynchus keta. The sequence goes on along the minus strand of NW_026287223.1, from coordinate 595,561 downwards.
AAGAGTAGGGGTGTTAACCCCGGTGTCCTGGCTCTCTGTGGTCACTAAAGATCCCATGGTACTCATCGTAAGAGTAGGGGTGTTAACCCCGGTGTCCTGGCTCTCTGTAGTCACTAAAGATCCCATGGTTCTCATCGTAAGATAGGGGGTCCTGGCTCTCTGTGGTCACTAAAGATCCCATGGTACTCATCGTAAGAGTAGGGGTGTTAACCCCGGTGTCCTGGCTCTGTGGTCACTAAAGATCCCATGGTACTCATCGTAAGAGTAGGGGTGTTAACCCCTGGTGTCACTAAAGATCCCATGCTCTCTGTGGTCACTCTCCATGGTCACTAAAGATCCCATGGTACTCATCGTAAGAGTAGGGGTGTTAACCCGGTATCCTGGCTCTCCATGGTCACTAAAGATCCCATGGTACTTATCGTAAGAGTAGGGGTGTTAACCCGGTATCCTGGCTAAACTCTCAATCTGACCCTCATACCATCATGGCTACCTAATCATCCCCAGCTTCCTATTGGTTCATTTATCCCCTGTAACTCTTCCCCAGCTTCCTATTGGCTCATTTATCCCCTGTAACTCTTCCCCAGGTCGTTGCTGTAAATGATCATGTGATCATGTGTTCTCAGTCAACTTACCTGGTCAAATCATATCAGATAATGCTGCTCTTGGTACTACGCATTGGAACCAACCCCTTCTGTCCAATAGTATTGTGGTACTATGCATTGGAACCAAACCCTTCTGTCCAATAGTATTGTGGTACTATGCATTGGAACCAAACCCTTCTGTCCAATAGTATTGTGGTTCTATGCATTGGAACCAAACCCTTCTGTCCAATAGTATTGTGGTTCTATGCATTGGAACCAAACCCTTCTGTCCAATAGTATTGTGGTACTATGCATTGGAACCAAACCCTTCTGTCCAATAGTATTGTGGTACTATGCATTGGAACCAAACCCTTCTGTCCTATAGTATTGTGGTTCTATGCATTGGAACCAACCCCTTCTGTCCAATAGTATTGTGGTTCTATGCATTGGAACCAAACCCTTCTGTCCAATAGTATTGTGGTACTATGCATTGGAACCAAACCCTTCTATCCAATAGTATTGTGGTTCTATGCATTGGAACCAAACCCTTCTGTCCAATAGTATTGTGGTTCTATGCATTGGAACCAAACCCTTCTGTCCAATAGTATTGTGGTACTATGCATTGGAACCAAACCCTTCTGTCCAATAGTATTGTGGTTCTATGCATTGGAACCAAACCCTTCTGTCCTATAGTATTGTGGTTCTAGGCATTGGAACCAACCCCTTCTGTCCAATAGTATTGTGGTTCTATGCATTGGAACCAAACCCTTCTGTCCAATAGTATTGTGGTTCTATGCATTGGAACCAACCCCTTCTGTCCTATAGTATTGTGGTACTATGCATTGGAACCAAACCCTTCTGTCCAATAGTATTGTGGTTCTATGCATTGGAACCAAACCCTTCTGTCCAATAGTATTGTGGTACTATGCATTGGAACCAAACCCTTCTGTCCAATAGTATTGTGGTACTATGCATTGGAACCAAACCCTTCTGTCCAATAGTATTGTGGTACTATGCATTGGAACCAAACCCTTCTATCCAATAGTATTGTGGTTCTATGCATTGGAACCAAACCCTTCTGTCCAATAGTATTGTGGTTCTAGGCATTGGAACCAAACCCTTCTGTCCAATAGTATTGTGGTTCTATGCATTGGAACCAAACCCTTCTGTCCAATAGTATTGTGGTTCTAGGCATTGGAACCAAACCCTTCTGTCCAATAGTATTGTGGTTCTAGGCATTGGAACCAAACCCTTCTGTCCAATAGTATTGTGGTACTATGCATTGGAACCAAACCCTTCTGTCCAATAGTATTGTGGTTCTAGCATTGGAACCAAACCCTTCTGTCCAATAGTATTGTGGTTCTAGGCATTGGAACCAAACCCTTCTGTCCAATAGTATTGTGGTACTCTAGGCATTGGAACCAAACCCTTCTGTCCAATAGTATTGTGGTTCTATGCATTGGAACCAAACCCTTCAGTCCAATAGTATTGTGGTTCTAGGCATTGGAACCAAACCCTTCTGTCCAATAGTATTGTGGTTCTAGGCATTGGAACCAAACCCTTCTGTCCAATAGTATTGTGGTTCTAGGCATTGGAACCAAACCCTTCTGTCCAATAGTATTGTGGTTCTAGGCATTGGAACCAAACCCTTCTGTCCAATAGTATTGTGGTTCTAGGCATTGGAACCAAACCCTTCTGTCCAATAGTATTGTGGTTCTAGGCATTGGAACCAAACCCTTCTGTCCAATAGTATTGTGGTTCTATGCATTGGAACCAAACCCTTCTGTCCAATAGTATTGTGGTTCTAGGCATTGGAACCAAACCCTTCTGTCCAATAGTATTGTGGTTCTAGGCATTGGAACCAAACCCTTCTGTCCAATAGTATTGTGGTTCTAGGCATTGGAACCAAACCCTTCTGTCCAATAGTATTGTGGTTCTAGGCATTGGAACCAAACCCTTCTGTCCAATAGTATTGTGGTTCTAGGCATTGGAACCAAACCCTTCTGTCCAATAGTATTGTGGTACTATGCATTGGAACCAAACCCTTCTGTCCAATAGTATTGTGGTACTATGCATTGGAACCAAACCCTTCTGTCCAATAGTATTGTGGTACTATGCATTGGAACCAAACCCTTCTGTCCAATAGTATTGTGGTTCTAGGCATTGGAACCAAACCCTTCTGTCCAATAGTATTGTGGTTCTATGCATTGGAACCAAACCCTTCTGTCCAATAGTATTGTGGTTCTAGGCATTGGAACCAAACCCTTCTGTCCAATAGTATTGTGGTTCTAGGCATTGGAACCAAACCCTTCTGTCCAATAGTATTGTGGTTCTAGGCATTGGAACCAAACCCTTCTGTCCAATAGTATTGTGGTACTAGGCATTGGAACCAAACCCTTCTGTCCAATAGTATTGTGGTTCTATGCATTGGAACCAAACCCTTCTGTCCAATAGTATTGTGGTTCTAGGCATTGGAACCAAACCCTTCTGTCCAATAGTATTGTGGTACTAGGCATTGGAACCAAACCCTTCTATCAATAGTATTGTGGTACTATGCATTGAACCAAACCCTTCTGTCCAATAGTATTGTGGTTCTAGGCATTGGAACCAAACCCTTCTATCCAATAGTATTGTGGTACTATCGCATTGGAACCAAACCCTTCTGTCCAATAGTATTGTGGTTATCTATGAAGAATTGGAACCAAACCCTTCTGTCCAATAGTATTGTGGTACTATGGCATTGGAACCAAACCCTTCTGTCCAATAGTATTGTGGTTCTAGAAGAATTGGAGACCAAACCAACATTCACTTTAGTCAATAGTATTGTGGTCATTATCGCATTGGAACCAAACCCTTCTATCCAATAGTATTGTGGTTATCTATGCATTCCAACCAAACCCTTCTGTCCAATAGTATTGTGGTTATCTAGGCATTGGAACCAAACCCTTCTGTCCAATAGTATTGTGGTACTATGAAGAATCCATCCAGAGCCTACAACCAACATTCTGTCAATAGTATTGTGGTTAATCGCATTGGAACCAAACCCTTCTGTCAATAGTATTGTGGTACTAGAAGAATCCATCCAGAGCCTAAACACAACATTACACTTTAGTTAATAGTAACCAGTCTGTCATTATCGCTATGAAGAATCCATCCAGAGCCTACAACACAACATTACACTTTAGTTAATAGTACAGAAGAATTCCAGACCTAAACACCATTACACTTTAGTTAATAGTGTAACCAGTCTGTCATTAATGCTTGAAGAATCCATCCAGAGCCTACAACACAACATTACACTTTAGTTAATAGTAACCAGTCTGTCATTATCGCTATGAAGAATCCATCCAGAGCCTACAACACAACATTACACTTTAGTTAATACGACTGTAACCAGTCTGTCATTATGCTATGAAGAATCCATCCAGAGCCTACAACACAACATTACACTTTAGTTAATACGACTGTAACCAGTCTGTCATTATCGCTATGAAGAATCCATCCAGAGCCTACAACACAACATTACACTTTAGTTAATACGACTGTACAGTTAAATGTACAACACAACATTACACTTTAGTTCCAGCTGTCAAGAATCCATCCAGAGCCTACAACACAACATTACACTTTAGTTAATACGACTGTAACCAGTCTGTCATTATCGCTATGAAGAATCCATCCAGAGCCTAAACACAACATTACACTTTAGTTAATACCATCATTATCGCTATGAAGAATCAGAGCCTACAACACAACATTACACTTTAGTTAATAGTCTGTCATTAATAAGAATCCATCCAGAGCCTACAACACAACATTACACTTTAGTCATTAACCAGTCTGTCATTAATGCTGTGAAGAATCCATCCAGAGCCTACAACACAACATTACACTTTAGTTAATACGACTGTAACCAGTCTGTCATTATCGCTATGAAGAATCCATCCAGAGCCTACAACACAACATTACACTTTAGTTAATACGACTGTAACCAGTCTGTCATTATCGCTATGAAGAATCCATCCAGAGCCTACAACACAACATTACACTTTAGTTAATACGACTGTAACCAGTCTGTCATTATCGCTATGAAGAATCCATCCAGAGCCTACAACACAACATTACACTTTAGTTAATACGACTGTAACCAGTCTGTCATTATCGCTATGAAGAATCCATCCAGAGCCTACAACACAACATTACACTTTAGTTAATACGACTGTAACCAGTCTGTCATTATCGCTATGAAGAATCCATCCAGAGCCTACAACACAACATTACACTTTAGTTAATACGACTGTAACCAGTCTGTCATTATCGCTATGAAGAATCCATCCAGAGCCTACAACACAACATTACACTTTAGTTAATACGACTGTAACCAGTCTGTCATTATCGCTATGAAGAATCCATCCAGAGCCTACAACACAACATTACACTTTAGTTAATACGACTGTAACCAGTCTGTCATTATCGCTATGAAGAATCCATCCAGAGCCTACAACACAACATTACACTTTAGTTAATACGACTGTAACCAGTCTGTCATTATCGCTATGAAGAATCCATCCAGAGCCTACAACACAACATTACACTTTAGTTAATACGACTGTAACCAGTCTGTCATTATCGCTGTGACTGGAGTAATATAGTAAGTATAGTAATAGTATTAGTATTAGTAATAGTAGGGTAGTACTGTAGTGGTAGTAGTACTAGTAGTAGTAATAGTAGGGTAGTACTGAAGTAATAGTAGTAGTACTAGTAGTAGTAATAGTAGGGTAGTACTGTAGTAGTAATAGTAGGGTAATACTGTAGTAATATTAGTAATAGTAGGGTAGTACTGTAGTAGTAATAGTAGGGTAATACTGTAGTAATATTAGTAATAGTAGGGTAGTACTGTAGTAGTAATAGTAGGGTAGTACTGTAGTAGTAGTAATAGTAGGTAGTACTGTAGTAGTAGTAATAGTAGGGTAGTACTGTAGTAGTAGTAATAGTAGGGTAGTACTGTAGTAGTAATAGTAGGGTAGTACTGTAGTAGTAATAGTAGGGTAGTACTGTAGTAGTAATAGTAGGGTAGTACTGTAGTAGTGTAGTAGTAGTATTAGTATTAGTAGTAGGGTAGTACTGTAGTAGTAGTACTAGTAGAGTAGTACTGTAGTAGTAGTATTAGTAGGGTAGTACTGTAGTAGTAGTATTAGTAATAGTAGGGTAGTGCTGTAGTAGTAGTATTAGTATTAGTAGTAGGGTAGTACTGTAGTAGTAGTACTAGTAGAGTAGTACTGTAGTAGTAGTATTAGTAGGGTAGTACTGTAGTAGTAATAGTAGGGTAATACTGTAGTAATATTAGTAATAGTAGGGTAGTATTGTAGTAGTATTAGTAGGGTAGTACTGTAGTAGTAATAGTAGGGTAATACTGTAGAATATTAGTAATAGTAGGGTAGTATTGTAGTAGTATTAGTAGGGTAGTATTGTAGTAGTATTAGTAGGGTAGTACTGTAGTAGTAATCGTAGGGTAATGGTGTGTATCTCACCTCCAGCATGAGCTGGGTGAACTCCTCGTTGCTAAGGAACGGAGGTTTCCAGTCCTGTCTGATCTCACTGGACTCAGACTGAGCAGAGATCTCTGTTAGAGACACATACACATCACAGTGTTTAGAAATATACATGAGAATACACACAATATACTATATAGAAATTATACATCCGAATACACCATTTATACAATACAGTCAACTTCTGATCCTGATAAGATCACAAAGGGACCTTCACCAGTACCTAAAATACTATTTTAAAAACACAATTTGCTCCTCATATCCTCAGTGTACACTCCTCAATAATGTAAGTATTCATGATAATACTCAAGAATCATTTACATTTTAGTTATATGTCCATGACTCTCAAAAGCAACAGTTTCGTTTGTTTACATTCATCACAACAACAGGAAGTAGAAACAGAAAGGGGTAGTAAAGGGGGCGGGTGAAAGGGGTAGTAAAAGGGGGCGGGTACCGTTGTGTTTACACAGGAAGTCGATGCTCTTCTGCAGGATGGTGGACTTGTCCATCTTGCGTGTGATGCCAGGCAACATGGTGCCCAGCTCCTTGATGAGGACATTGAACTGGTCTCGTCTCTTCTTCTCCGACTTGTTACGGGACACGCTGTGGATTACAATAGATTACAGATTACAATGGAATATACTTTAAAAAAGACCATTCAATGAGGAATGGAATGGAGAGTCACTAGCCCTTTTTATCAGTTGGGTAGTTACAATTATCTATCGATCAGTCTCACTGAATGGCACCGTGTCCCGTTTCAGCTAATCAGGGCCTACGTGATTAGTTCTGTGAATCAGCTGTGTGTTAGTCCTGTTTCAGCTAATCAGGGCCTACGTGATTAGTTATGTGAATCAGCTGTGTGTTAGTCCTGTTTCAGCTAATCAGGGCCTAAGTGATTAGTTATGTGAATCAGCTGTGTGTTAGTCCTGTTTCAGCTAATCAGGGCCTACGTGATTAGTTCTGTGAATCAGCTGTGTGTTAGTCCTGTTTCAGCTAATCAGGGCCTAAGTGATTAGTTCTGTGAATCAGCTGTGTGTTAGTCCTGTTTCAGCTAATCAGGGCCTACGTGATTAGTTCTGTGAATCAGCTGTGTGTTAGTCCTGTTTCAGCTAATCAGGGCCTAAGTGATTAGTTCTGTGAATCAGCTGTGTGTTAGTCCTGTTTCAGCTAATCAGGGCCTAAGTGATTAGTTCTGTGAATCAGCTGTGTGTTAGTCCTGTTTCAGCTAATCAGGGCCTAAGTGATTAGTTCTGTGAATCAGCTGTGTGTTAGTCCTGTTTCAGCTAATCAGGGCCTACGTGATTAGTTCTGTGAATCAGCTGTGTGTTAGTCCTGTTTCAGCTAATCAGGGCCTACGTGATTAGTTCTGTGAATCAGCTGTGTGTTAGTCCTGTTTCAGCTAATCAGGGCCTAAGTGATTAGTTCTGTGAATCAGCTGTGTGTTAGTCCTGTTTCAGCTAATCAGGGCCTAAGTGATTAGTTCTGTGAATCAGCTGTGTGTTAGTCCTGTTTCAGCTAATCAGGGCCTAAGTGATTAGTTATGTGAATCAGCTGTGTGTTAGTCCTGTTTCAGCTGATCAGGGCTTTAGTGTTAGTTGTGATTTGGAGGTCATGGTGGTGATGTCATGGCGGTGATGTCATGGCGGTGATGTCATGGCGGTGAGGTCATGGCGGTGATGTGGTGATGTCATGGCGGTGATGTCATGGCGGTGATGATCAGGGCTTTAGTGTTAGTTGTGATTTGGAGGTCATGGTGGTGATGTCATGGCGGTGAGGTCATGGCGGTGATGTCATGGCGGTGATGTCATGGCGGTGATGTCACGACGGTGATGTCACGTGATGTCATGGCGGTGATGTCACGGCGGTGATGTCACGGCGGTGATGTGGTGATGTCATGGTGGTGATGTCACGGCGGTGATGTGGTGATGTCATGGTGGTGATGTCATGGCGGTGATGTGGTGATGTCATGGCGGTGATGTCACGGCGGTGATGTGGTGATGTCATGGTGGTGATGTCATGGTGGTGATGTCATGGCGGTGATGTCATGGCGGTGATGTCATGGCGGTGATGTGGTGATGTCATGGCGGTGATGTGGTGATGTCATGGGGGTGATGTGGTGATGTCATGGCGGTGATGTCATGGCGGTGATGTCATGGCGGTGATGTGGTGATGTCATGGCGGTGATGTGGTGATGTCATGGCGGTGATGTGGTGATGTCATGGCGGTGATGTCATGGTGATGTCATGGTGATGTGGTGATGTCATGGCGGTGATGTCATGGCGGTGATGTCATGGCGGTGATGTCATGGCGGTGATGTGGTGATGTCATGGCGGTGATGTCATGGCGGTGATGTCATGGCGGTGATGTCATGGCGGTGATGTCATGGCGGTGATGTCTAACCGTTTTGCTTTGTCCTTGTCATCTTCATCCATCGACCCGTCGAAGATGCTGGAATCATCCCTGAGAAAGGAAAAGGCTTATGTTAGGATTATGTTTGAAATAAATCACCTGGAAATAGTAATTATAACATTTAACAATATGGCATCCTGTGTGTGTGAGAAAGAGTGTGTGTGTGTGTGTGTGTGTGTGTGTGTGTGTGTGTGTGATGTGTGTGTGAGAAAGCGAGAGAGAGAAAGAGAGAGAGTGTGAGAGAGAGAGCGAGAGAGAGAAGCGAGAGAGAGAGAGAGAGAGAAAGCGAGCGAGAGAGAGAGCGAGAGAGAAAGCGAGAGAGAGAGAGAGAGAGAGAGAGAAAGCGAGAAGCGAGAGAGAGAGAAAGCGAGAGAGAGAGAGAGAGAAAGAGAGAGAGAGAGAGAGAGAGAGAGTTGAGAGAGAGAGAAGTGAGAAAGAGAGAGAAAGGAAGAGAGAGAAAGAGAGAGAGAAAGAGGGATTGTGAGAGAGAGATTTCTGAGAGAGAGAGAGAAAAGAGAGAAAACGAGAGAGAGAGAGAAGGCGAGAGAGAGAGAGAGAAGTCGAGAGAGAGAGAGAAGTTCGAGAGAGAGAGAGAAAGCAGAGAGAGAGAGAAAGCGAGAGAGAGAGAGAAAGCGAGAGAGAGAGAGAAAGCAGAGAGAGAGGAGAAAGCAGAGAGAGAGAGAGAAAGCCAGAGAGAGAGAGAGAAAGCGAGAGAGAAAGCGAGAGAGAGAGAGAAAGCGAGAGAGAGAGAAAGCGAGAGAGAGAGAGAGAGTGAGAGAGGTGTTGTAGTTCAGAAGAAGTGTCATTCCAGTCAGTGAGTAGGATGGAGTAACGGCTGGTATTTCTGAATGGGTACAACAGTAGGGGACAGTGTGTGTTGTGCCCGACCCTATGCTTGATGTCATGACTGGCTGTTGTTCAGGCCCGTGGCTGCAGTGAAACAGTCTTCAGGCCCGTGGCTGCAGTGAAACAGTCTTCAGGCCCGTGGCTGCAGTGAAACAGTCTTCAGGCCCGTGGCTGCAGTGAAACAGTCTTCAGGCCCGTGGCTGCAGTGAAACAGTCTTCAGGCCCGTGGCTGCAGTGAAACAGTCTTCAGGCCCGTGGCTGCAGTGAAACAGTCTTCAGGCCCGTGGCTGCAGTGAAACAGTCTTCAGGCCCGTGGCTGCAGTGAAACAGTCTTCAGGCCCGTGGCTGCAGTGAAACAGTCTTCAGGCCCGTGGCTGCAGTGAAACAGTCTTCAGGCCCGTGGCTGCAGTGAAACAGTCTTCAGGCCCGTGGCTGCAGTGAAACAGTCTTCAGGCCCGTGGCTGCAGTGAAACAGTCTTCAGGCCCGTGGCTGCAGTGAAACAGTCTTCAGGCCCGTGGCTGCAGTGAAACAGTCTTCAGGCCCGTGGCTGCAGTGAAACAGTCTTCAGGCCCGTGGCTGCAGTGAAACAGTCTTCAGGCCCGTGGCTGCAGTGAAACAGTCTTCAGGCCCGTGGCTGCAGTGAAACAGTCTTCAGGCCCGTGGCTGCAGTGAAACAGTCTTCAGGCCCGTGGCTGCAGTGAAACAGTCTTCAGGCCCGTGGCTGCAGTGAAACAGTCTTCAGGCCCGTGGCTGCAGTGAAACAGTCTTCAGGCCCGTGGCTGCAGTGAAACAGTCTTCAGGCCCGTGGCTGCAGTGAAACAGTCTTCAGGCCCGTGGCTGCAGTGAAACAGTCTTCAGGCCCGTGGCTGCAGTGAAACAGTCTTCAGGCCCGTGAAACAGTCTTCAGGCCCGGCTGCAGTGAAACAGTCTTCAGGCCCGTGGCTGCAGTGAAACAGTCTTCAGGCCCGTGGCTGCAGTGAAACAGTCTTCAGGCCCGTGGCTGCAGTGAAACAGTCTTCAGGCCCGTGGCTGCAGTGAAACAGTCTTCAGGCCCGTGCAGTGAAACAGTCTTCAGGCCCGTGGCTGCAGTGAAACAGTCTTCAGGCCCGTGGCTGCAGTGAAACAGTCTTCAGGCCCGTGGCTGCAGTGAAACAGTCTTCAGGCCCGTGGCTGCAGTGAAACAGTCTTCAGGCCCGTGGCTGCAGTGAAACAGTCTTCAGGCCCGTGGCTGCAGTGAAACAGTCTTCAGGCCCGTGGCTGCAGTGAAACAGTCTTCAGGCCTGAGGGAGTCATTTGGAAGAGGACCTGGAAGGATCAGTGAGAACCGTGAATTAACACACACATCATCCATCCATAACACACTACACAGTGAATAACCACATCATCCATAACACACTACACAGTGAATAACCACATCATCCATAACACACTACACAGTGAATAACCACATCATCCATAACACACCACACAATGAATAACCACATCATCCATCCATAACACACAACATAATGAATAACCACATCATCCATAACACACTACACAGTGAATAACCACATCATCCATCCATAACACACTACACAGTGAATAACCACATCATCCATAACACACTACACAATGAATAACCACATCATCCATCCATAACAGACTACATAATGAATAACCACATCATCCATAACACACTACACAATGAATAACCACATCATCCATCCATAACACACTACACAGTGAATAACCACATCATCCATAACACACTACACAGTGAATAACCACATCATCCATAACACACACACACAGTGAATAACCACATCATCCATAACACACCACACAGTGAATAACCACATCATCCATAACACACCACACAGTGAATAACCACATCATCCATAACACACCACACAGTGAATAACCACATCATCCATAACACACCACACAGTGAATAACCACATCATCCATCCATCATCCATGAATAACCATATCATCCATAACAGACTACATAATGAATAACCACATCATCCATAACACACTACACAGTGAATAACCACATCATCCATAACACACTACACAATGAATAACCACATCATCCATCCATAACACACTACACAGTGAATAACCACATCATCCATAACACACTACACACAGTAAATAACCACATCATCCATAACACACTACACAGTGAATAACCACATCATCCATCCATAACACACAGTGAATAACCACATCATCCATAACACATACATACATCATCCATCCATTGTAAAATGAATAACCACATCATCCATAAAACACTACACAGTGAATAACCACATCATCCATCCATAACACACACACAATGAATAACCACATCATCCATAACACACTACACAGTAAATAACCACATCATTGATCCATAACACACAGTGAATAACCACATCATCCATCCATAACACACTACACAGTGAATAACCACATCATCCATCCATAACAGACTACATCATCATCCATAACACACTACACAGTGAATAACCACATCATCATCCATAACAGACTACACAGTGAATAACCACATCATCCATTCAGTCACAGTGTCAACCACATCATCCATCCATGTGTGTTATCCTAAAACACACTACACAGTGAATAACCACATCATCCATCCATAACAGACTACATAATGAATAACCTGTCTCTCATCCATAACACACTTGTCTAACCACATCATCCATCATAACACAGTCTAACCATCATCATCCACCACTGTCAGTTCCCGCTCTACACTGTGTCTCCCTCAACGCCAGGACAGCGGAGTCAATCCCACCTGTCACTGTACCTAGTAGGATGTCTGTCTGACTGTTCCACTGGATGTCATATCTGCCTGTCTGTCTAAATGACTTAAATGTAAATGTCTAACCACATCATCCATCTGTCTCCATTAATCTGTCTGTCTGTCTCATCTGTCTGTCTGTCTGTCTGTCTGCTGTCTGTTAAGTCTGTCACATGTCTGTCTGTCTCTATCTGTCTGTCTGTCTGTCTGTCTGTCTGTCTGTCTGATCTGTCAACTGTCTTTCTCTAGCAATCTATTGTTCTCACAGCACATATCGGTCTGTCTGTCTCTCTATCGGTCTGTCTCTATGTCTCTCTATCGGTCTCTCTGTCTGTCTGTCTCTCTATCGGTCTCTCTGTCTGTCTGTCTCTCTATCGGTCTGTGTCTATCGGTCTGTCTGTGTCTCTCTATCGGTCTGTCTGTCTCTCTATCAGTCTGTCTGTCTCTCTATCGGTCTGTCTGTCTCTCTATCGGTCTGTCTCTATCGGTCTGTCTGTGTCTCTCTATCGGTCTGTCTGTCTCTCTATCGGTCTGTCTGTCTCTCTATCGGTCTGTCTGTCTCTCTATCGGTCTGTCTGTCTGTCTGTCTCTCTATCGGTCTGCCTGTCTCTCTATAGGTCTGCCTGTCTCTCTATCGGTCTGCCTGTCTCTCTATCGGTCTACCTGTCTCTCTATCGGTCTGCCTGTCTCTCTATCGGTCTGCCTGTCTCTCTATCGGTCTGCCTGTCTCTCTATCGGTCTGCCTGTCTCTCTATCGGTCTGCCTGTCTCTCTATCGGTCTGCCTGTCTCTCTATAGGTCTGCCTGTCTCTCTATAGGTCTGCCTGTCTCTCTATCTGTCTGTCTGTCCTTACCCCATTGCAGCCTGTGTGTGTGATCAGTTTCAGCTCGCTCTCAGGGGTTGTGGTGGGGGTCAGGTGTTAAAGGTGACTCTGAGGTCACCTCTATCATCTCTGGACACCAGACGCTGGGCCCAACACGGCCATCACTCCACCCTGCAGCACACAAATTACACTGGTCATTTTTAACATTTATAAAACAGAATATTATAAATATCCCCAATTGATCACCATTTAGGCCAATAACAAAGTGTTTAATACAAACATAATCTGACATAACATCTCTGTTCGTCATCTGACATAACATCTCTGTTCGTCATCTGACATAACATCTCTGTTCGTCATCTGACATAACATCTCTGTTCGTCATCTGACATAACATCTCTGTTCGTCATCTGACATAACATCTCTGTTCGTCATCTGACATAACATCTCTGTTCGTCATCTGACATAACATCTCTGTTCGTCATCTGACATAACATCTCTGTTCGTCATCTGACATAACATCTCTGTTCGTCATCTGACATAACATCTCTGTTCGTCATCTGACATAACATCTCTGTTCGTCATCTGACATAACATCTCTGTTCGTCATCTGACATAACATCTCTGTTCGTCATCTGACATAACATCTCTGTTCGTCATCTGACATAACATCTCTGTTCGTCATCTGACATAACATCTCTGTTCGTCATCTGACATAACATCTCTATTCGTCATCTGACATAACATCTCTGTTCGTCATCTGACATAACATCTCTGTTCGTCATCTGACATAACATCTCTCGATCCCATTGAACCCTTCACTCTACCAGGAAGATCCCATTGGTCATTCAACATCTCTGTTCGTCATCTGAGATCATGGTCCCTTCACTCTGACCATCTTGGTCCCTTCATAACTCTACCAGGGAGATCCCATTGAACGCTACCAGGGAGATCCCATTGTTCCATCTTAACACTCTACCAGGGAGATCCCATTGGTCCCTTCACTCTACCAGGAGATCCCATTGGTCCCTTCACTCTACCAGGGAGATCCCATTGGTCCCTTCACTCTACCAGGGAGATCCCATTGGTCCCTTCACTCTACCAGGAGATCCCATTGGTCCCTTCACTCTACCAGGAGATCCCATTGGTCCCTTCACGCTACCAGGGAGATCCCATTGGTCCCTTCACTCTACCTTCACTCTACCAGAGATCCCATTGGTCCATTCACTCTACCAGGAGATCCATTGGTCCCTTCACTTACCAGGAGATCCCATTGGTCCCTTCACTCTACCAAGGAGATCCCATTGGTCCATTCACTCTACCAGGGAGATCCCATTGGTCCCTTCACTCTACCAGGGAGATCCCATTGGTCCCTTCACTCTACCAGGGAGATCCCATTGGTCCATTCACTCTACCAGGGAGATCCCATTGGTCCATTCACTCTACCAGGGAGATCCCATTGGTCCATTCACTCTACCAGGGAGATCCCATTGGTCCATTCACTCTACCAGGGAGATCCCATTGGTCCATTCACTCTACCAGGGAGATCCCATTGGTCCCTTCACTCTACCAGGGAGATCCCATTGGTCCCTTCACTCTACCAGGGAGATCCCATTGGTCCCTTCACTCTACCAGGGAGATCCCATTGGTCCCTTCACTCTACCAGGGAGATCCCATTGGTCCCTTCACTCTACCAGGGAGATCCCATTGGTCCCTTCACTCTACCAGGGAGATCCCATTGGTCCCTTCACTCTACCAGGGAGATCCCATTGGTCCCTTCACTCTACCAGGGAGATCCCATTGGTCCCTTCACTCTACCAGGGAGATCCCATTGGTCCCTTCACTCTACCAGGGAGATCCCATTGGTCCATTCACTTTACCAGGGAGATCCCATTGAACCCTTCACGCTACCAGGGAGATCCCATTGGTCCCTTCACTTTACCAAGGAGATACCATTGGTCCCTTCACTTTACCAAGGAGATACCATTGGTCCCTTCACTCTACCAAGGAGATCCCATTGGTCCATTCACTCTACCAGGGAGATCCCATTGGTCCATTCACTCTACCAGGGAGATCCCATTGGTCCCTTCACTCTACCAGGGAGATCCCATTGGTCCATTCACTCTACCAGGGAGATCCCATTGGTCCATTCACTCTACCAGGGAGATCCCATTGGTCCATTCACTCTACCAGGGAGATCCCATTGGTCCATTCACTCTACCAGGGAGATCCCATTGGTCCATTCACTCTACCAGGGAGATCCCATTGGTCCATTCACTCTACCAGGGAGATCCCATTGGTCCATTCACTCTACCAGGGAGATCCCATTGGTCCATTCACTCTACCAGGGAGATCCCATTGGTCCATTCACTCTACCAGGGAGATCCCATTGGTCCCTTCACTCTACCAGGGAGATCCCATTGGTCCATTCACTCTACCAGGGAGATCCCATTGGTCCATTCACCCAGGAGATCCCATTGGTCCATTCACTCTACCAGGGAGATCCCATTGGTCCATTCACTCTACCAGGGAGATCCCATTGGTCCCTTCACTCTACCAGGGAGATCCCATTGGTCCCTTCACTCTGCCAGGGAGATCCCATTGGACCAACACACATTTAAACGTCAGACATAATACTAAAAACGTTCATCAGACATAATACTAAAAACATTCATCAGACATAATACTAATAACATTCATCAGACATAGCCCTAGTAGCACGAGGGCAGCCCAGCCCGAGTAGCTGGAGGGCAGCCCAGCCCGAGTAGCTGGAGGGCAGCCACCTGGTTCAAATATGGATTCAATCAAGCCCTTGATTTAACTCAAATCAGGAGATGGCACTGCTGCAGTATATCGTTATAGTATACTGAACCAAAATATAAACGCAACGTGTAAAGTGTTGGTCCCATGTTTCATGGGCTGAAATAAAAGATCTCAAAAATGTTCTATACACACAAAAAGCTTATTTCAAATTTTAAGGCACTACATCTCAGTGCCAGAGACGTCACTACAGACCCTGGTTTGATCATTGGCTGTATCACAACCGGCCGTGATTGGGAGTCCCGTAGGATCCGCGCACAATTGGCCCAGCATCGTCCGTGTTAGGGTTTGACCAGGGGTAGGCCGTCATTGGTCAAGCTCGTCAAGGTAAACATCTGTCGTTCTGTCCCTGAACAAGGCAGTTAACCCCACTGTTTCCTGGTAGGCCGTCATTGTAAATAAGAATTTGTTCTTTAACTGACTTGCCTAGTTAAATAAAGGTCAAATACAAAATAAAGAGAACACATTGTTGCGTCATTCATCCGCGGTCATCACCTCATGTTTCAGCATGATAATGATAAACACCATTGTAAATACAACCCATATTTATGCTTATTTATTTTATCTTGTGTCCTTTAACTATTTGTACATTGTATATATATATACAGAAACTTCTGTATGTGTAATGTTTACTGTTCATTTTTGTTGTTTTTCACCTTATATATTCACTTTGTATGTTGTCTACCTCACTTGCTTTGGCAATGTTAACACATGTTTCCCATGCCAATAAAGCCCTTGAATTGAATTGAATTAATGCGCGGGCCCGTGTCGCAACGATCTGGACACAATTCATGGAAGCTAAAAACGTCCTAATACTTCCATGGCCTGTACACTCACCAGACACGTTACCCAATGAACACGTTTGGATGCTCTAGTTTGACGTGTACGACAGTGTTCCAGTTCCCGCCAACTTCACACAACCATTGAAGAGAAGGGGGCAACATTCCACAGGCCACAAAACATCAGCAATCTGATCAACTTTATCCGAAGGAGATGAGTCGCGCTGTTGTGAGGCAAATGGTGGTCACACCAGAAACGGACTGGTTTTCTGATTCACGCCCCCTACCTTTTTTTTTAAAGGTATCTGTGGCCAACAGATTCATATCTGTATTCTCAGTCATGTAACATCTATAGATTAGGGCCTAATTAATGTATTTCATTTGACTGATTTCTTTATATGAACTGTAACTCAGTAAAATCTATGAAATTGTTTCATGTTGCGTTTATATTTTTCTTCAGTATAGAATTCACCCTACCTATAATTCACCCTACCTAGAATTCACCCTACCTAGAATTCACCCTACCTATAATTCACCCTACCTAGAATTCACCCTACCTAGAATTCACCCTACCTAGAATTCACCCTACCTAATTCACTCTACCTATAATTCACTCTACCTAGAATTCACCCTACCTAGAATTCACCCTACTAGAATTCACTACCTAATTCACTACCTATAATTCACCTATAATTCACCCTACCTAGAATTCACCCTACCTAGAATTCACCCTACCTAGAATTCACCCTACCTAGAATTCACCCTACCTAGAATTCACCTACCTAGAATTCACCCTACCTAGAATTCACCTAGAATTCACTCTACCTAGAATTCACCCTACCTAGAATTCACCCTACCTAGAATTCACCCTACCTAGAATTCACCCTACCTAGAATTCACCCTACCTAGAATTCACCCTACCTAGAATTCACCCTACCTAGAATTCACCCTACCTAGAATTCACCCTACCTATAATTCACCCTACCTAGAATTCACCCTACCTATAATATTTACATACTTAGAAACATCACCATGCGAAAATATTTGTATTCGTTTAAAAAAAAAAAAAAAAAAACAGTTTGTTCTATTAACATTTGAAAAGAGGTTTTCCTTAAGATTGTGATTTTAAATGGCCTGATTTCTATCGGTAAATGATTCCAGTCAGTTGTGCCTTTGTATCTGAAAGATCTCACTGTAACCTCGTGGTGTATGTAGCTTTGGGATGTGGAATTGCTGTGTGTGAAATATGATAATGCGAACCGATAGGCCTATGAGTTGCAGCCTACTGTCAACATGAGTAGTGAGTCTTGTGACGTAAAGGTGTTCCTTCATATATAAAAAGAGACCAAATTAAAAAGTTACATTTAAAAACATGTTTGATACCAAATGCAGTTGTCTCCTGTTTGGAAGTGACAGTCAATTCAGTGATACTTGTGGCGGCAGGTGGGTTTAGTGGTTAGTGCGTTGGGCGAGTAACCGAAAGGTTGTTTTCGCCGAGCTGACAAGGTGAAAACATGCTGTTCTGCCCCTGAACAAGGCAGTTAACCCACCGTTCCTAGACCAGTTAACCCACCGTTCCTAGGCCAGTTAACCCACCGTTCCTAGGCCAGTTAACCCACCGTTCCTAGGCCAGTTAACCCACCGTTCCTAGGCCAGTTAACCCACCGTTCCTAGGCCAGTTAACCCACCGTTCCTAGGCCAGTTAACCCACCGTTCCTAGGCCAGTTAACCCACCGTTCCTAGGCCAGTTAACCCACCGTTCCAGTAACCCACCGGCCAGTTAACCCACCGTCCTAGGCCAGTTAACCCACCGTTCCTAGGCCAGTTAACCCACCGTTCCTAGGCCAGTTAACCCACTGTTCCTAGGCCAGTTAACCCACTGTTCCTAGGCCAGTTAACCCACTGTTCCTAGGCCAGTTAACCCACCGTTCCTAGAACCACCGTTAACCCACCGTTCCTCCTAGGCCAGTTAACCCACCGTTCCTAGGCCAGTTAACCCACCGTTCCTAGGCCAGTTAACCCACCGTTCCTAGGCCAGTTAACCCACCG
Organism: Oncorhynchus keta; assembly: GCF_023373465.1. Taxonomy (NCBI): domain Eukaryota; kingdom Metazoa; phylum Chordata; class Actinopteri; order Salmoniformes; family Salmonidae; genus Oncorhynchus; species Oncorhynchus keta. The sequence continues at coordinate 576,904 of NW_026287223.1, read as the reverse complement.
TTCCTAGGCCAGTTAACCCACCGTTCCTAGGCCAGTTAACCCACCGTTCCTAGGCCAGTTAACCCACCGTTCCTAGGCCGTCATAAGGATGTGTTCTTAACTGACTTGCCAAGTTAAATGAAAGGCCAAATAAATAAATAAAAAAATCCTACATTTGGGCAATGATCCAATCATACATCTTTCGAAGATCGTTATAAATGACATCTAATCCGTTAGTATAAAACCGCAGAAAAACGGATACACGCGGTGGATGTTGTATAACTAAAACCTTTGCTAAAGAGCCACAGGTGTTCGCGTTATATAACTGAAAAATATATCCTTCCAACCAGAAGAACCTTCCCAGGTAAAACAGTGGACCATGTTCTTAGAATTCCGACGACGGGGATCCATTCTTAGAACCCTGAACTGACTTCCAAAACGTAGAATGACATTCTAACCACGTCTCAATCAATCATCAAGAGCGACATATGTCACATTTTGACATATGTCAAAAGCCTGGCCGGCGACCCGAGTCCAGCCAAGCTGTCACGCAACTATTGACATTGACACGGTGTTAGTTAAAGCTAGCCTAGCAGCGCATCTTCAACAATGTAGCGATTCTACGTTCGAAATTGTTACAATTTCCTCGAAAACGGGAACATCAAATAGATAGTCACGCAGCAGGAGATAGCGATGACAAAAACATTTCGCAGCAGACAGACGCACACACATAAGCACACATTCACACGCTCGCCCACTCACACAGCGCTCGCTCTCGAATGTGGGTCAGTGGGCCTTGTCGTGTCCCGAGCGTGCGGAAACGCTTCCAAAGCCCCATCTGCAGTCTACGGTTCGCTTCCGTGGGCTAAAAATACATTTGTACATCTCTCCGCTGAGCGACTTCCCCGTACAACAAGATATTTAACGTTATATAAATGTATGTTTTAACATCTTACCTGTCCCAATTTTGGGGGGGATTTAATAGCTCCGCGTTTTTGTTTTTCAGAGGTTGATTCGGGGGGGTTGGACTCGAGCTCGGAGAAAAACAAGAGGCTTCGACTTCATATTCCGCCATTCAGTCATGCGCAATAGAGAATACAGGGAGCACTATTTGGCAAGTACAGTAAGAGGTACTGCAAAAGCAGAGCAAGGCAACAAGTCAACAGCGACAAAAACAGGATATTAATGGGTGCTTCGGGGCTATTTGATGAATACGGCAGTTTTTTTTTTGCTTTAAAAATGACCTTGTAAGACTGGTTGTGAAACAAAGTGTGAAATATGATAATGCGATGGGGAACTGATAGGTCCTATGATTCACAGCCTGCTGTATTTGTATGACAGGCTATTTATAGACGTAAAAACACAAAACAATCACAGCAAGCATTTCCTTGCTACTTTCTTTCCATTTGTCAACCCCTCGGTGCATTGTGACTGTCATGGGTCATGATGATTCACTGCATGGAAGTAGGTTATAGTTAAATAGACTAAAGGTTCAATAAAACGTAGTTTAAAAAAATAGTTTCATTTTCCCACTTCACAGAATCACAGTTCCACCGTTGCAAAATCACTGTGATTTATCCGTTCACATAGTCTATATATATATATGATGTGTTCACATAGTCTATATATATATATGATATGTTCATATAGTCTATATATATATATGATATGTTGACATAGTCTATATATATATATGATATGTTCATATAGTCTATATATATATGATATGTTCACATAGTCTATATATATATATGATATGTTCATATATTCTATATATATATATGATATGTTCATATAGTCTATATATATATATGATATGTTCACATAGTCTATATATATATATGATATGTTCACATAGTCTATATATATATATGATATGTTCACATAGTCTATATATATATGATATGTTCACATAGTCTATATATATATATGATATGTTCACATATGTTTCTACAACTTGATTGGAGTCCACTTGTGGTCAATTCAATTGATCGGACATGTTTTGGAAAGGCACACCACCCGTCTATATTAGGGTCCCACAGTTGACAGTGCATGTCAGAGCCAAAACCAAGCCACGAGGTCGAAGGAATTGTCCGTAGAGCTCTGAGACAGGATTGTGTCGAGGCACAGATCTGGGGAAGGTTGCGAAAACATTTCTGCGACATTGAAGGTCCCCAAGAACACAGTGGCCTCCATTGTTAAATGGTGAAGTTTGGAACCACCAACACCCTTCCCGAGAGCTGGCTGCCTGGCCAATCGGGAGAGAAGGGCCTTGGTCAGGAAGTGACCAAGAACCCGTTGGTCACTCTGACAGAGCTCCAGAGTTCCTCTGTGGAGATGGGAGAACCTTTCAGAATCACAACACTCTTTGCAGCGCTCCACCAATCAGACATTTATGGTAGAGTGGCCTGGCGGAAGCCACTCCTCAGTGAAAAGCGCATGACAGCCTGTTTCGGAGTTTGCCAAAAGGCACCTGACGGATTCTCAGACCATGAGAAACAGATTCTCTGGTCTGATTAAACAAAGCTTGAACTCTTTGGCCTGAAGGTCAAGCGTCACGTCTGGAGGAAACCTGGCACCATCCCTACAGTGAAGCATGTTGGTCACAGTTATCCTTCTTGATCTGCAGCAGACTGATATAGAATATATCCTATGATGTTGAACTGCAGCAGACTGATATAGAATATATCCTATGATGTTGATCTGCATCAGAATTATCCTATGATGTTGATCTGCAGCAGACTGATATAGAATCTATCCTATGATGTTGATCTGCAGCAGACTGATATATCTATCCTATGATGTTGAACTGCAGCAGACTGATATAGAATCTATCCTATGATGTTGAACTGCACTGATATAGAATATATCCTACTGCAGCAGACTGATATAGAATCTATCCTATGATGTTGAACTGCAGCAGACTGATATAGAATCTATCCTATGATGTTGAACTGCAGCAGACTGATATAGAATCTATCCTATGATGTTGATCTGCAGCAGACTGATATAGAATCTATCCTATGATGTTGAACTGCAGCAGACTGATATAGAATCTATCCTATGATGTTGAACTGCAGCAGACTGATATAGAATCTATCCTATGATGTTGAACTGCAGCAGACTGATATAGAATCTATCCTATGATGTTGATCTGCAGCAGACTGATATAGAATCTATCCTATGATGTTGATCTGCAGCAGACTGATATAGAATCTATCCTATGATGTTGAACTGCAGCAGACTGATATAGAATCTATCCTATGATGTTGAACTGCAGCAGACTGATATAGAATCTATCCTATGATGTTGAACTGCAGCAGACTGATATAGAATCTATCCTATGATGTTGAACTGCAGCAGACTGATATATATGATGTTGAACTGCAGCACTGATAGAATCTATCCTATGATGTTGAACTGCAGCAGACTGATATAGAATCTATCCTATGATGTTGAACTGCAGCAGACTGATATAGAATCTATCCTATGATGTTGATCTGCAGCAGACTGATATAGAATCTATCCTATGATGTTGAACTGCAGCAGACTGATATAGAATCTATCCTATGATGTTGATCTGCAGCAGACTGATATAGAATCTATCCTATGATGTTGATCTGCAGCAGACTGATATAGAATCTATCCTATGATGTTGATCTGCAGCAGACTGATATAGAATCTATCCTATGATGTTGATCTGCAGCAGACTGATATAGAATCTATCCTATGATGTTGATCTGCAGCAGACTGATATAGAATCTATCCTATGATGTTGATCTGTTGATCTGCAGCAGACTGATATAGAATCTATCCTATGATGTTGAACTGCAGCAGACTGATATAGAATCTATCCTATGATGTTGATCTGCAGCAGACTGATATAGAATCTATCCTATGATGTTGAACTGCAGCAGACTGATATAGAATCTATCCTATGATGTTGAACTGCAGCAGACTGATATAGAATCTATCCTATGATGTTGAACTGCAGCAGACTGATATAGAATCTATCCTATGATGTTGAACTGCAGCAGACTGATATAGAATCTATCCTATGATGTTGAACTGCAGCAGACTGATATAGAATCTATCCTATGATGTTGATCTGCAGCAGACTGATATAGAATCTATCCTATGATGTTGATCTGCAGCAGACTGATATAGAATCTATCCTATGATGTTGAACTGCAGCAGACTGATATAGAATCTATCCTATGATGTTGAACTGCAGCAGACTGATATAGAATCTATCCTATGATGTTGATCTGCAGCAGACTGATATAGAATCTATCCTATGATGTTGAACTGCAGCAGACTGATATAGAATCTATCCTATGATGTTGAACTGCAGCAGACTGATATAGAATCTATCCTATGATGTTGAACTGCAGCAGACTGATATAGAATCTATCCTATGATGTT
>NW_026287223.1:532500-567500 GCF_023373465.1 Oncorhynchus keta | reverse complement strand
ACTTCAAAACCTTATTTTTTTATGATTTATATTTTGACTGTGTTCTGCCATTTATAAATTGTGTTCCTCTCAATGTATTTCTATGGGCTAAAGTAGGGAAGGCCCAAAAAATAAATATATATATATTGTTTTTTATAATATTTACAGGGGTCCTAAAATTCTCAATCAAGTAGCTAAATGATCCATGGTAGGATCATCTTAAAACACTTCTTCCATATGTTGGTTTACACATTTAGGAGCTCGCCGTATCACAGATAAATGTATTGAGGACCATTTAACTAATAAACCTGAAAACATTAGGCAGCAGCCTCTACAAATATTGTTTTTAAACTGTCAGAATGTAGCTATTGAGCTTTTAAAGAGGGGGGTTTAGCTCATAATTTAGCCTGCTCAGTACTCACCTGCATTGTTCCTCAAAGATGCTCAGATCAATATGCATGGAAATATGAACATTCTGTCACATAGCAGCACAGAAACAAGTTTACATTCAAATCAAAACACAAAGACCGTGATGTCACAATGGAGTTGAGTTGGAACTGGAACCGTTTATAGAACTCATTCTGATAGGTCGTCATCAATACAACGTCACAATACGGTGGGAGGCGGTCAATTTGCCTTCTGGGGGGGCCGTTTTCAAGGGTTTGATCATAAAATGTTAACTATTTAGTTGTAATGTCATCGCCTCTATTTATTAAATTTGACCTCACAGGTAGCCCAGTGGTTGGAGGAGGCAGGTAGCCTGGTGGTTAGAGGAGACAGGTAGTCTAGTGGTTCGAGGAGGCAGGTAGTCTAGTGGTTAGAGGAGGCAGGTAGCCTGGTGGTCTAGGCAGGTAGCCTAGTGGTTGGAGGAGGCAGGTAGACCAGTGGTTGGAGGAGACAGGTAGCCTGTTTAGAGGAGGCAGGTAGCCTAGTGGTTAGAGGAGGCAGGTAGCCTAGTGGTTAGAGGAGGCAGGTAGCCTGGTGGTTGGAGGAGGCAGGTAGCCTGGTGGTTGGAGGAGGCAGGTAAGTGGTTGGAGGAGACAGGTGGCAGAGGTAGCCTAGTGGTTAGAGGAGGCAGGTAGCTAGGCTTAGAGGAGGCAGGTAGCCTAGTGGTTAGAGGAGGCAGGTAGCCTTAACCAGGTAGCCTAGGGTTAGAGGAGGCAGGTAGCCTAGTGGTTAGAGGAGGCAGGTAGCCTAGTGGTTAGAGGAGGCAGGTAGCCTAGTGGTTAGAGGAGGCAGGTAGCCTAGCCTGGTGGTAGAGGAGGCAGGTAGCCTAGTGGTTAGAGGAGGCAGGTAGCCAGTGGTTAGAGGCAGGTAGCCTAGTGGTTAGAGGAGGCAGGTAGCCTAGCCTGGTTAGAGGAGGCAGGTAGCCTGTGGTTAGAGGAGGCAGGTAGCCTAGTGGTTAGAGGAGGCAGGTAGCCTGTGGTTAGGAGGAGGTAGCCTAGGGTTAGAGGAGGCAGGTAGCCTAGTGGTTAGAGGAGGCTAGGAGGCAGGTAGCCTAGTGGTTAGAGGAGGCAGGTAGCCTGCCTGGTTAGAGGAGGCAGGTAGCCTAGTGGTTAGAGGAGGCAGGTAGCCTAGTGGTTAGAGGAGGCAGGTAGCCTAGTGGTTAGAGGAGGCTAGGTAGCCTAGTGGTTAGAGGAGGCTAGGTAGCCTAGTGGTTAGAGGAGGCAGGTAGCCTAGTGGTTAGTGGTTAGGAGGCAGGGAGGGTAGCCTGGTGGTTAGAGGAGGCAGGTAGCCTGTGGTTAGAGGAGGCAGGTAGCCTAAGAGTAGGCAGGTAGCCTAGTGGTTAAGGAGGCAGGTAGCCTAGTGGTTAGAGGAGGCAGGTAGCCTGCCTGGTTAGAGGAGGCAGGTAGCCTAGTGGTTAGAGGAGGCAGGTAGCCTAGTGGTTAGAGGAGGCAGGTAGCCTAGTGGTTAACCAGAGGCAGTGGTCCTAGTAACCAGGTAGTGCTTAAGCCTGAACCAGGAGGCAGGTAGCCTAGTGGTTAAGGAGGCTGGTAGCCTGCCCCTTAACAGGTAGCCTAGTGGTAAAAGGTAGTCCTAGTGCCAAAAAATAAATTAAATAGCCTATGGTTCCACATGGCATTTAGCAACTGGTTAGAGGACAGTTTTTTAAAGGTAGGCAGGTAGCCTAGAAATAAAATAAATTATTAAATGGTTAGTGGAGCAAATGTGATAAGGCTAATAACCTCCTCTGGTCTTGGGACGTGGTAGCCAACAGTGCAATAGGAGGGAGGTAGCTAGTGGTTAGAGGAGGGAGGTGTGTGCTTAGAGCATTGGTAGCCTGAATGATGAGATTATTATGGAAAAATCAGCGAGAATGGTTTCATTTGGTAAATCAAACGGTAGTCAATTATGCATCTAGTCACACAGAATAAGCAGTTTAAGATATTTAAATGATGATGGACTTCACAGGATGGTGAAAGTGAAAAGGTGATGAGTTTGATGCTCCTTTCCAATAAATATCGAGGGTCTTATTCCGGTGACATGATGATCGATGCTTGTCTGCAGTTTGATACATTTTGTCATAATAATCTTATAGTTATCTAGGTTCCCATCCAATTGGCGACACATTTTCATAAGAATATTCTAGAATCCGGATAGAGAAAATACGCGCATTTTCCCCACCGTCGCAACTTCCACCAAACTGACTCCTTGCAGATAAAAAAGTAGTGCGTGATGACGTAAAGCATAGTTTTACTTTTTCTCTAGTTTAGGGCTCTCCCCTTCTTTCCGGGTTGTAGTGTGGTGATTAGGGCTCTGTCACCATGGTTCCCGCGCACCTGCGCCTCACGGCTCACCTGGACTGCACTTCCATAGTTCCATCCCTCTACCTGCCTCTCCCTAGGGCTTCCTGTTCTTATGTCACAAACGTTGTTCGTGGTTTGTTTTCATGTATATTTATTATTAAATCCACACCCCGTATTCTAGGTCTGAATAGGACATTCGCTAAAATGTCATGTGCCAAATCCCCTTAAAGTTAAATCCGTTTCCATGGCATTTTCAACCAGTGGTTTATTTTTGTCTATAGTTGCACTATTAAATAGCAAATAGCCTCAGCTCTGGTCTTATCTAGTGCTCTTATGTGCAATAGGGTTCTGGTAGCCTGTTTTGATGTATTTATTATGGAATAGGGCTTCTGGTCAGCTGTTTTCAATTCTGTCAAAATGTAGTGCAAATATATAAAAAAATAAATAAATCCGTTTACTGGCATTTTCAACTCTATAGGGAAGTTTTTTTCTGGTCAGAAATGTTGTGTTATATAGGAATAGGGCTCTGGTCTTGGGTAGTGCACTATATAGGGAATAGGGCTCTGGTCACTAGTAGTTCACTATATAGGGAAAAGGGCTCTGGTCACTAGTAGTTCACTATATAGGGAATAGGGCTCTGGTCACTAGTAGTTCACTACTAGTAGGGAATAGGGCTCTGGTCACTAGTAGTTCACTATATAGGGAATAGGGCTCTGGTCACTAGTAGTTCACTATATAGGGAATAGGGCTCTGGTCACTAGTAGTTCACTATATAGGGAATAGGGCTCTGGTCACTAGTAGTTCACTATATAGGGAATAGGGCTCTGGTCACTAGTAGTTCACTATATAGGGAATAGGGCTCTGGTCACTAGTAGTTCACTATATAGGGAATAGGGCTCTGGTCACTAGTAGTTCACTATATAGGGAATAGGGCTCTGGTCACTAGTAGTTCACTATAGGGAATAGGGCTCTGGTCAAAGTAGTTCACTATATAGGGAATAGGGCTCTGGTCAAAGTAGTGCACTATATAGGGAATAGGGCTCTGGTCAATAGTAGTTCACTATATAGGGAATAGGGCTCTGGTCACTAGTAGTTCACTATATAGGGAATAGGGCTCTGGTCACTAGTAGTTCACTATATAGGGAATAGGGCTCTGGTCTAAAGTAGTTCACTATATAGGGAATAGGGCTCTGGTCACTAGTAGTTCACTATATAGGGAATAGGGCTCTGGTCTAAAGTAGTGCACTATATAGGGAATAGGGCTCTGGTCTAAAGTAGTGCACTATATAGGGAATAGGGCTCTGGTCACTAGTAGTTCACTATATAGGGAATAGGGCTCTGGTCTAAAGTAGTGCACTATATAGGGAATAGGGCTCTGGTCTAAAGTAGTTCACTATATAGGGAATAGGGCTCTGGTCAATAGTAGTTCACTATATAGGGAATAGGGCTCTGGTCACTAGTAGTTCACTATATAGGGAATAGGGCTCTGGTCACTAGTAGTGCACTATATAGGGAATAGGGCTCTGGTCACTAGTAGTTCACTATATAGGGAATAGGGCTCTGGTCACTAGTAGTTCATTATATAGGGAATAGGGCTCTGGTCTAAAGTAGTGCACTATATAGGGAATAGGGCCCTGGTCTAAAGTAGTGCACTATATAGGGAATAGGGCTCTGGTCGAAAGTACTGCACTATATAGGGAATAGGGCTTTGGTCTAAAGTATGATAGGAGAACGAGGCCTGGATTGGAACTAACCATAAAGTCGGTATTGGTCTACAATCTTATTTTTATTTTACCTTTATTTAACTTGGCAAGTCAGTTTTTCAATGACGGCCTCCTCCCTTCCTCCTCCTCCCTCCCTCCCTCCCTCCCTCCCTCCCTCCCTCCCTCCCTCCCTCCCTCCTCCCTCCCTCCCATCCCTCCCTCCCTCCCTCCCAATCCCTCCCTCCCTTTTACCTCCCTCCCTCCCTCCCTCCCTCCCTCCCTCCCTCCCTCACCTCCCTCCCCCCCTCCCTCCCTCCCTCCCTCCCTCCCCCTCCCTCCCTCCCCCTCCCTCCCTCCCTCCCTCCCTCCCTCCCTCCCTCCCTCCCTCCCTCCCTCCCTCCCTCCCTCCCTCCCTCCCTCCCTCCCTCCCTCCCTCCCTCCCTCCCCCTCTCCCTCCCTCCCTCCCTCCCTCCCTCCCTCCCTCCCTCCCTCCCTCCCTCCTCCCTCCCTCCCCCTCCCCTCCCCCTCCCTCCCTCCCTCCCTCCCTCCCCCTCCCCCTCCCTCCCTCCCTCCCCCTCCCTCCCTCCCCCCCTCCCTCCCTCCCTCCCTCCCTCCCTCCCTCCCTCCCTCCCTCCCTCCCTCTCCAACCCCCTCCCTCCCTCCCTCCCTCCCTCCCTCCTTTCCATTTCAGTTCTAAAGAGCCTTTCCAGAAAATGACCACAAAAACCACCAGCACCAACAACAACATGAACCCAAAAGCACTTAGCTGAAGCACGATCCCTCTGTTTTCACAAATGTGTCAAATCTAATCATCACGCACACACACACACACACACACACACACACACACACACACACACACACACACACACACACACACACACACACACACACACACACCCACGCACACGCACACACCCACACACACACACACACACATAAATCAAATCATCATTTTGAGCCTCTTTCTATTTTTTAGGGAGAAGTTCAGCTTTATTATTGCAGATATATATATCCAATCCCCCATATAGATTTTGTAAATATATATATACACTACATGACCAACAGTATGTGGACACCTGCTTGTCGAACATCTCATTCCAAAATCATGGGTATTAATATGGAGTTGGTCCCCCCCTTTGCTGCTATAACAGCCTCCACTCCTCTGGGAAGGCTTTCCACTAGATGTTGGAACATTGCTGCTATAACAGCCTCCACTCCTCTGGGAAGGCTTTCCACTAGATGTTGGAACATTGCTGCTATAACAGCCTCCACTCCTCTGGGAAGGCTCACTCTGCTATAACAGCCTCTACTCTTCTGGGAAGGCTTTCCACTAGATGTTGGAACATTGAAGGCTTTTTGCAGGGACTTGCCCTTTCAGCCACAACAGCATTAGTGAGGTCAGGCACTGATGTTGGGCATTGCTTCACTTGCAGTAATTCAAAAGGTTTTCAGGGGTTGAGGTCAGGGCTCTGGAGGCCAGTCAAGTTCTTCCACACAGGTCATGACAAACTATTTCTGTATGGACCCCGCTTTGTGCCACTAGATGGGAACATTGTCATGCTGGACTTGGAAAGGGCCTTTCCCAAACTGTTGCCACAAAGTTGGAAGCACAGAATCATCTAGAATGTCATTGTTATGCTGTAGAGTTAATATTTCCCTTCACTGGAACTAAGGGGCCCGAACCATGAAAAACAGCCCCAGACCATTATTTCTCCTCCGCCAAACTTTACAGTTGGCACTATGCATTGTGGCAAGTAGCGTTCTCCTGGTATCCGCCAAACCCAGATTTGTCCGTCTGACTGCCAGAAGGTGAAGCCTGATTCGTCACTCCAGAGAACGCGTTTCCACTGCTCCAGAGTCCAATGGCGGCCATCTTTACACCACTCCAGTTGGTGCTTGGCATTGTGCATGGTGATCTTAGGCTTGTGGGGGCTGATGAAGCTCCCGAGGTTCTTGTGCTGATTGTTGTTTCCAGAGGCAGTTTGGAACTCGGTAGTGAGTGTTGCAACCGAGGACAGATGATGTTTACTATCTACGTGCTTCAGCACCTCGGCGATCCCACTCTTGTGAGCTCGTGTGGTCTACCACTTCGCGGCTGAGCCGTTGTTGCTCCTAGACGTTTCCACTTCACAATTACAGCACTGAAGGGGTGTCCTGTATATATAGTGTATGAAGGGGTGTCCTGTATATATAGTGTATGAAGGGGTGTCCTCATTCTGCTGTATATATAGTGGATGAAGGGGTGTCCTGTATATATAGTGTATGAAGGGGTGTCCTGTATATATAGTGTATGAAGGGGTGTCCTGTATATATAGTGTATGAAGGGGTGTCCACATTCTGCTGTATATATAGTGGATGAAGGGGTGTCCTGTATATATAGTGTATGAAGGGGTGTCCTGTATATATAGTGTATGAAGGGGTGTCCTGTATATATAGAGTATGAAGGGGTGTCCACATTCTGCTGTATATATAGTGGATGAAGGGGTGTCCTGTATATATAGTGTATGAAGGGGTGTCCTGTATATATAGTGTAAGAAGGGGTGTCCTCATTCTGCTGTATATATAGTGGATGAAGGGGTGTCCTGTATATATAGTGTATGAAGGGGTGTCCTGTATATATAGTGTAAGAAGGGGTGTCCTCATTCTGCTGTATATATAGTGTGTGAAGGGGTGTCCTGTATATATAGTGTGTGAAGTTATGTTATGATAGTTATGTGTTATTCGTGGTCCTTCTGTGGCTCAGTTGGTAGAGCATGGCGCTTGTAATGCCAGGGTAGTGGGTTCGATTCCCGGGACCACCCATACGTAGAATGTATGCACACATGACTGTAAGTCGCTTTGGATAAAAGCGTCAGCTAAATGGCATATATTATTATTATTATTATTATTCATGAGATTCAACATATCCCTCCCTCCCTCCCTCACCAACCTCCCTCCCTCCCTCACCAACCCCCATCCCTCCCTCCCTCACCAACCCCCTCCCTCCCTCCCTCCCTCCCTCACCAACCCCCCTCCCTCCCTCCCTCCCTCCCTCCTCCCTCCCTCCCTCACCAACCCCCTCCCTCCCTCCCCTCCCTCCCTCACCAACCCCTCCCTCACCAACCTCCCTCCCTCCCTCCCCCTCCCTCCCCTCTTCTGCCCTTCCCCTCCCTCCCTCCCTCCCTCCCTCCCTCCTCCTCCCTCCTCCTCCTCCCTCCCTCCTCCCTCCCTCCCTCCCTCCCCTCCTCCTCCTCCTCCTCCCTCCCTCTCCCTCCCTCCAACCCCCTCCCTCCCTCCCTCCCTCCTTTCCATTTCAGTTCTAAAGAGCCTTTCTAGAAAATGACCACAAAAACCACCAGCACCAACAACAACATGAACCCAAAAGCACTTAGCTGAAGCACGATCCCTCTGTTTTCACAAATGTGTCAAATCTAATCATCACAGAACACATGAGACTGGGGGAGAGAAAGAGACTCAAAATTATGATTTGATTTATGTGTGTGTGTGTGTGTGTGTGTGTGTGTGTGTGTGTGTGTGTGTGTGTGTGTGTGTGTGTGTGTGTGTGTGTGTGTGTGTGTGTGTGTGTGTGTGTGTGTGTGTGTGTGTGTGTGTGTGTGTGTGTGTGTGTGTGTGTGTGTGTGCGTGTGTGTGTGTGTGGTATTGTCAGTGTGTGTGTGGTTGTGTCAGTGTGTGTGTGGTTGTGTCAGTGTGTGTGTGTTGTGTCAGTGTGTGTGTGTGTTGTGTCAGTGTGTGTGTGGTATTGTCAGTGTGTGTGTGGTATTGTCAGTGTGTGTGTGGTATTGTCAGTGTGTGTGTGGTATTGTCAGTGTGTGTGTGTGTTGTGTCAGTGTGTGTGTGGTATTGTCAGTGTGTGTGTGGTATTGTCAGTGTGTGTGTGTGTTGTGTCAGTGTGTGTGTGGTATTGTCAGTGTGTGTGTGGTATTGTCAGTGTGTGTGTGGTATTGTCAGTGTGTGTGTGTGTGTGGTTTTGTCAGTGTGTGTGTGTGTGTTGTTTATGTATCAGTGTGTGTGTGTGTGGTTGTGTCAGGATGTGTGTGTGGTTGTGTCAGGGGGTGTGTGTGGTTGTGTCAGGGGTGTGTGTGGTTGTGTCAGGATGTGTGTGTGGTTGTGTCAGGGGGTGTGTGTGGTTGTGTCAGGATGTGTGTGTGGTTGTGTCAGGGGTGTGTGTGGTTGTGTCAGGGGGTGTTGGGTAATGGGGAAATAGACCATGGGAGGGCTATGAGTGTGTGTGTGGTTGTGTCAGGGGGTGTTGGGTAATGGGGAAATAGACCATGGGAGGTCTATGAGTGTGTGTGTGGTTGTGTCAGGGGGTGTTGGGTAATGGGGAAATAGACCATGGGAGGTCTATGAGTGTGTGTGTGGTTGTGTCAGGGGGTGTTGGGTAATGGGGAAATAGACCATGGGAGGTCTATGAGTGTGTGTGTGGTTGTGTCAGGGGGTGTTGGGTAATGGGGAAATAGACCATGGGAGGTCTATGAGTGTGTGTGATTCTGCCTTCTACATGTGTGTGTCTCTCTCTCAATTATACATGTCAGTATAACTCCAATCTAATGGGTGATGGAGTCACCCAGCCTGGTCCCTTCAGACTGTTATAATGGACTGGAATGGTCTGTCTGTGTGTGAGAGAGAGAGAGACAGGGAGAGAGAGAGGGTGTGTGGGGAGAGAGAGAGAGACAGGGAGAGAGAGAGAGAGAGAGAGAGAGAGAGAGAGAGAGAGAGAGAGAGAGAGCAGAGAGAAAGAGAGAGAGAGGGTGTTTGTGTGTGAGAGAGAGAGAGACAGAGAGAGGGTGTGTGTGTGTGTGAGAGAGAGAGAGAGAGAGAGAGAGAGAGAGAGAGAGAGAGAGAGAGAGAGAGAGAGAGAGAGACAGACAGACAGACAGAGACAGAGAGACACCAGCCTGGTCCCTTCAGACTGTTATAATGGACTGGAATGGTCTGTGTGTGTGTGAGAGAGAGAGAGACAGGGAGGGTGTGTGTGGGAGAGAGAGACACCCAGCCTGGTCACTTCAGACTGTCATAATGGACTTTAATAGTAGAGGTTTAATAGGTACTTGAATGGTTATGAGAGTGTGTGTGTGTGTGTGTGTGTGTGTGTGTGTGTGTGTGTGTGTGTGTGTGTGTGTGTGTGTGTGTGTGTGAGTGAGTGAGTGAGTGAGTGAGTGAGTGAGTGAGTGAGTGAGTGAGTGAGTGAGTGAGTGAGTGAGTGAGTGAGTGAGTGAGTGAGTGAGTGAGTGAGTGAGTGAGTGAGTGAGCGAGCGTGCGTGCGTGCGTGAGTGAGTGAGTGAGTGAGTGAGTGAGTGTGTGTGTGTAGTAGAGGTTTAATAGGGCCGATCGATGGGAGGATCTGAGGGTCCCAAATGGCTCCCTATTTATTCCCTATTGGGCCCTAGTCAAGTGTAGTGCACTATGTAGGGGAGCATCCTGTGTCTCTCTCTCTCTCCCTGGTCCCTCTGAGGGCCCTAGTCAAGTGTAGTGCACTATGTAGGGGAGCATCCTGTGTATCTCTCTCTCTCCCTGGTCCCTCTGAGGGCCCTAGTCTAGTGTAGTGCACTATGTAGGGGAGCATCCTGTGTATCTCTCTCTCTCCCTGGTCCCTCTGAGGGCCCTAGTCTAGTGTAGTGCACTATGTAGGGGAGCATCCTGTGTATCTCTCTCTCCCTGGTCCCTCTGAGGGCCCTAGTCTAGTGTAGTGCACTATGTAGGGCAGCATCCTGTGGTTGTCTCTCTCCCTGGTCCCTCTGAGGGCGACTACAGTGAAGAGATATCTGATATCATTATGGTGGATACATGGCTCATCCATCACTGCTGACCTGTGTGTGTGTGTGTGTGTGTGTGTGTGTGTGTGTGTGTGTGTGTGTGTGTGTGTGTGTGTGTGTGTGTGTGTGTGTGTGTGTGTGTGTGTGTGTGTGTGTGTGTGTGTGTGTGTGTGTGTGTGTGTGTGTGTGTGTGTGTGTGTGTGTGTATGTGTGTGTGTGTGTGTGTGTGAGAGAGAGAGAGAGATAGACATAGATAGAGAATATACACACACACACACACACACATACACACACACACACCACCACTTTCCAGGTTTTATAGACTCTCCCCAACCTCCTACTTCCCCTCCTGTTGACTGAGTGGTTTTCTCTTTTCTGTCTCTCCTCCTGTTGCAAGACTTTCCTCCCCATCCCCATATCCCTCTCCTCTCTTCCTCTGTCCCAGTCTGTCTCTCTCCTCCTCTGTCGCAGTCTGTCTCTGTCCTCCTCTGTCGCAGTCTGTCTCTCTCCTCCTCGGTCCCAGTCTGTCTCTCTCCTCCTCGGTCCCAGTCTGTCTCTCTCCTCCCCATCCCCATATCCCTCTCCTCTCTTCCTCTGTCACAGTCTGTCTCTCTCCTCCTCGGTCGCAGTCTGTCTCTCTCCTCCTCTATCCCAGTATCCCTCTCTCCTCCTCTCCTCCTCTATCCTAGTATCCCTCTCTCCTCCTCTATCCCAGTATCTCTCTCTCCTCCTCTATCCCAGTATCCCTCTCTCCTCCTCTCCTCCTCTATCCCAGTATCCCTCTCTCCTGCTCTCCTCCTCTATCCCAGTATCCCTCTTTCCTCCTCTCCTCCTCTATCCCAGTATCCCTCTCTCCTCCTCTGTTGCGTTCTTCCTCTCCTCCTCTATCCCAGTATCCCTCTCTCCTCCTCTGTTGCGTTCTTCCTCTCCTCCTCTGTCCCAGTATCCCTCTCTCCTCCTCTCCTCCTCTCTCTCCTCTGTCCCAGTATCCCTCTCTCCTCCTCTGTTGCGTTCTTCCTCTCCTCCTCTGTCCCAGTATCGCTCTCTCCTCCTCTGTTGCGTTCTTCCTCTCCTCCTCTGTCCCAGTATCCCTCTCTCCTCCTCTCCTCCTCTATCCCAGTATCCCTCTCTCCTCCTCTGTTGCGTTCTTCCTCTCCTCCTCTGTCCCAGTATCCCTCTCTCCTCCTCTCCTCCTCTCCTCCTCTGTCCCAGTATCCCTCTCTCCTCCTCTGTTGCGTTCTTCCTCTCCTCCTCTATCCCAGTATCCCTCTCTCCTCCTCTCCTCCTCTATCCCAGTATCCCTCTCTCCTCCTCTGTTGCGTTCTTCCTCTCCTCCTCTATCCCAGTATCCCTCTCTCCTCCTCTCCTCCTCTCCTCCTCTATCCCAGTATCCCTCTCTCCTCCTCTCCTCCTCTATCCCAGTATCCCTCTCTCCTCCTCTCCTCTGCGTTCTTCCTCTCCTCCTCTATCCCAGTATCCCTCTCTCCTCCTCTCCTCCTCTATCCCAGTATCCCTCTCTCCTCCTCTGTTGCGTTCTTCCTCTCCTCCTCTATCCCAGTATCCCTCTCTCCTCTCCTCCTCTATCCCAGTCCTCTCCTCTGTTGCGTTCTTCCTCTCCTCCTCTATCCCAGTTCTTCCTCTCCTCCTCTATCCCAGTATCCCTCTCTCCTCCTCTCCTCCTCTCCTCCTCTATCCCAGTATCCCTCTCTCCTCCTCTCCTCCTCTATCCCAGTATCCCTCTCTCCTCCTCTGTCCTAGTATCCCTCTCTCCTCCTCTGTTGCGTTCTTCCTCTCCTCCTCTGTCCCAGCCTGTCCATCGCTGTGTGTGGAGATGTCGTCCCTACTGAGGAAGGAGATGCAGAGGATGTTGTTTAGACCTGAAGGACAGAAGCTGCAGAAGTTTATAGAGATACATGAAGCAACGTCGGGAAGACATTTTCTCTGTGTCTACGGTAAAAATCAGCATCTTCTGTTTCCTTTTACTGTTCATTTATTTATTCAATCATCTTGCCATCTTGCTTTTCTATTTCTCTTTCTAAATAATGTTCTGTCTGCTTCCGTACGTTTTCTTCTTCTTTTTGACTGATGGCTCGACGGTCCCGTATGGCTCAGTTGGTAGAGCACGATGCTTGTATCGCCAGGGTTGTGGGTTCAATTCCCACGTGGGACCAATTCTCTTTCTAAAATTATGTTCTGTTTTTTCTCCCCCCGTGGTTTTTCATCTGTTTTCTCCGTTCTTACTTTTCCTTTGGTCTCTGACGCAGAGATGACGATGTTTCTGTTTTTAGGTGGACTTGTTCTTTTTAATGATGGATGGGATTGATTGATTGATTGATTGATTGATTGATTGATTGATTGATTGATTGATTGAAGTCTGTTGATGAGGGTCCTTCTGTAGCTCAGTTGGTAGAGCATGGCGCTTGTAACGCCAGGGTAGTGGGTTCGATTCCCGGGACCACCCATACGTAGAATGTATGCACACATGACTGTAAGTCGCTTTGGATAAAAGCGTCTGCTAAATGGCATATATTATTATTATTATTATGATACTATAGGGTCATATAACACACTACATCTACTATGTAAAATATGTAAAAATAGGCTTGAATAGTTTGTCTGTGGACGTCACCATATAGGGGGGTTTTTACTTCTTCTCGCTAATTGAATTTCCGTTGCTGCATAACATCCGTTGTCCTCAGGAAAACCACATCCTGTTTGGAACAATGCATTTTATCCACTATTGGGGGAGAAAAAAAACGACATTGGTTTTGTTTGAGAAAAAACTACTTGACTTTTTCTTTTCCCGAAACGTAATCGTTGTCCTCTGGTCCACAGTGACCAAGACCAAAGAGGTGCAGCTGTGTGTGGTGAGATCTCAGAAATCACTCTATTCTGGATCAAACAAGTTGCTGAATTCTCACAAATCCGGATCAAAAAAGAAGCTCAAGTCTCAGTTTTGCCTGAGTTCCTGCTTGGAGGACTCCTACCTGAGGACGGAAGTCTGGCTCCTCCAGGACCTCACCCTGCTGGACGGGCGGGATCCCGACGTGGTAAGAAACACATCATCATTCTCACATTTGGGCATATGTCATCATTGTTTACATTTAAGTGTTGACTCTAGGGGCCTCCGTGATTCTGTCCTCGCTGCAAGGCGAGCAGGTGTTCCATTACAACACATCCCCCTCTGTCGGATTCTTCTTCTCGTCCCCCTTTGATGACCTCACCTCTCTTCTTTCCCCACCCCCCTCTCGTCCCCCCTTTGATGACCTCACCTTTCTTCTCTCCCCCTTTGATGACCTCACCTTTCTTCTCTCGTCCCCCTTTGATGACCTCACCTCTCGTCCCCCTTTGATGACTTCACCCCCCCCCCTTTGATGACCTCACCCGTGTTTCCTGATGCACTTCTCCACTGTGAGGTCGGTGACGGCCTTCAGCTGCGGCGCCAAGTACAGCATGGCGCGGGCCCTGGTTGCCCTGAGCGACAAGCACTGCGGGCGACCTTTGACTCTGGTGAACTATGACCTGGCTTACATCGGCCCGTCGTCTATATATTTGAACAGAGGAGACTGTGTGGTGCTGATGCAGATCTGTTTCTACGCTGCTAACCTGGTGTGTCTGTCCTTGTGCCCCGTACCTCTGGACTGAGAGAGATGTTTGTATTTATTATGGATCCTCAAGGCAGCAGTTACTCCTCCTGGGGTGCAGCAAAATTAAGATAGTTATACCATTTTAGAGAGAGAGACTGAGTGTGTTTTTTTTTAACCATTATTTAACTAGGAAAGTCGATTAAGAACAAATTCTTATTTACAATGACGGACGAGGAACAGTGGGTTTAACTTGCTTGTTCAGGGGCAGAACGACAGATTTGTACTTTGTCAGCTACAGGGTTTCAATTGTGCAACCTTTCGGGTTACTAGTCCAAAGCGCTAACCACTAGGCTACCTGCCACCTCTACACTCTAACCACTAGGCTACCTGCCACCTCTACACTCTAACCACTAGGCTACCTGCCACCTCTACACTCTAACCACTAGGCTACCTGCCACCTCTACACTCTAACCACTAGGCTACCTGCCACCTCTACACTCTAACCACTAGAGTGTGCCACCTCTACACTTAACCACTAGGAACCTGCCACCTCTACACTGTAACCACTAGGCTACGCTGCCCCCTCTACACTCTACCACTAGGCTAACCAACCACTAGGCTAAACCTCTACACTCTAACCACTAGGCTACGCTGCCCCCTCTACACTCTAACCACTAGGCTACCTGCCACCTCTACACTCTAACCACTAGGCTATCTGCTACCTACCACCTCTACACTCTAACCACTAGGCTACCTGCCATCTCTACACTCTAACCACTAGGCTACCTGCCACCTCTACACTCTAACCACTAGGCTACCTGCCACCTCTACACTCTAACCACTAGGCTACCTGCCACCTCTACACTCTAACCACTAGACTACCTGCCACCTCTACACTCTAACCACTAGGCTATCTGCTACCTGCCACCTCTACACTCTAACCACTAGGCTACCTGCCACCTCTACACTCTAACCACTAGGCTACCTGCCACCTCTACACTCTAACCACTAGGCTACGCTGCCCCCTCTACACTCTAACCACTAGGCTACGCTGCCCCCTCTACACTCTAACCACTAGGCTACCTGCCTCCTCTACACTCTAACCACTAGGCTACCTGCCACCTCTACACTCTAACCACTAGGCTACCTGCCTCCTCTACACTCTAACCACTAGGCTACCTGCCACCTCTACACTCTAACCACTAGGCTACCTGCCTCCTCTACACTCTAACCACTCGGCTACCTGCCGCCTCTACACTCTAACCACTAGGCTACCTGCCACCTCTACACTCTAACCACTAGGCTACCTGCCTCCTCTACACTCTAACCACTAGGCTATCTGCCCTGTGGCCTCTACACTCTAACCACTAGGCTACCCTGCCTCCTCTACACTCTAACCACTAGGCTACGCTGCCCCCTCTACACTCTAACCACTAGGCTACGCTGCCACCTCTACACTCTAACCACTAGGCTACGCTGCCCCCTCTACACTCTAACCACTAGGCTACGCTGCCCCCTCTACACTCTAACCACTAGGCTACCTGCCGTGTGTGTGTGTGTGTGTGAATCATAGGCTCTATCATTGTATCGATAACACACTATTTAAAACGATTGTCTTTCCAGGTTTCTAAGTCTCTGTGTTGCATGTGAACCTTTTGTTCTGAACACTGTTCCCTAAGCATGTCAAATGATTCAAGCTAATAATCTGAATTAAAATGTAACAACTTTCCCTTTTTGTCTTCTTACGTTGTCATTCCATCAGTTTGAGAAGTTTTTTCATCTTTGTTCCTCTTTCAAATATCTTCCGTAGATGGCAGCAGCAAAACTAAATCAACAAACTTGGACATCTTGCGGTTATTTTTGATGACCAAATCAAAGACAGTACAGTATAAAGATGACCAAATCAAAGACAGTACAGTATAAAGATGACCAAATCAAAGACAGTATAGTATAAAGATGACCAAATCAAAGACAGTACAGAATAAAGATGACCAAATCAAAGACAGTACAGTATAAAGATGACCAAATCAAAGATAGTACAGTATAAAGATGACCAAATCAATGACAGTATAGTATAAAGATGACCAAATCAAAGACAGTATAGTATAAAGATGACCAATCAAAGACAGTACATTATAAAGATATAAAGATAGATGACCAAATCAAAGACAGTATAGTATAAAGATGACCAAATCAAAGACAGTACATTATAAAGATGACCAAATCAATGACAGTACAGTATAAAGATGACCAAATCAAAGACAGTACAGTATAAAGATGACCAAATCAAAGACAGTACAGTATAAAGATGACCAAATCAAAGACAGTATAGTATAAAGATGACCAAATCAAAGACAGTATAGTATAAAGATGACCAAATCAAAGACAGTATAGTATAAAGATGACCAAATCAAAGACAGTACAGTATAAAGATGACCAAATCAAAGACAGTACAGTATAAAGATGACCAAATCAAAGACAGTACAGTATAAAGATGACCAAATCAAAGACAGTACAGTATAAAGATGACCAAATCAAAGACAGTATAGTATAAAGATGACCAAATCAAAGACAGTACAGTATAAAGATGACCAAATCAAAGACAGTACAGTATAAAGATGACCAAATCAAAGACAGTACAGTATAAAGATGACCAAATCAAAGACAGTACAGTATAAAGATGACACAATAAAAGATAGTACAGTGTAAAGATGACCATATCAAAGACAGTACAGTATAAAGATGACCACATCAAAGACAGTGTAGTATAATGATAGGCTGAAAGTGCTTCTCCAACAGAAATCCCTGATCACAGTTGTAGGCGATGTCATGGCGACGCTGGCAAGATAAGCTCATGCGCAGAAACACGTCATCCGGTCTAACGGTCGTCTCCCGCCAAAATTGCGCATGTGCAAACCGTCAAAGACACTCCTTGACTTTCACGAGGTTGTAGTAACAACATGTTCACAACTACTTTAAGACGTTGGCTCTAATCTAGGTAGTGGCTGTCGATTTCGAGAAAATTAACAACTATTGAAAAATCTTTCACTTCTCTCGTTGATTTCTCAAAACCCCGGACTGGTCTGGGGTTTTGAGAAATCAACGAGAGAAGTGAAAGATGTTGCGCCTCTGGGTTTAAAAGCTCTATGACCAAATTGCCTGATCTAAAAACAACAAGAAAAAAACACATTGTTTAATATTTACAGCTACATATTACAATTATTACAACACTTCAAATAAATGAATTTAAAAAAAAAAAGGTATCAAATAAATTGGCAAGATTTAAAATGGTTTCGAAAACGACATTTGTCCGAATAGGCGCATGCGCAGGACCAGAGAACAGGAGCGTGCCTGGCGCCAAAATTTTGAAAAGCGAGAAGTGTTTCTATTGACAACAACAGCTCTCCGTATAACGTCGTGGTTTGTTTAGACGTTATTACGATATATCGAAAAAAAAAGGACAACAACGGAAAGATGCACATCAAATCTATTATCTTAGAAGGGTTCAAGTCCTACGCGCAGAGGACGGAAATCAACGGATTTGATCCGCTCTTCAACGCTATTACCGGACTCAACGGGAGTGGAAAATCAAACATTCTCGACTCGATATGCTTTCTACTGGGGATATCCAACTTGTCTCAGGTAATATGCTACTTATTCTTTCATTCGCACAAAAGTTAGTTTTTTTTAAAAATCCGGTGAGCTAAAGACATTTCCTTGAAGTGAGGTATGGAAACACTTTGTTATGAATTTTGTCTTGCTGCTTTTTGTCCTATGTTGCTCTGTCTGTGGTGCTATTATCTGTATTGTAATTGTTTTTAATAACCTGCCCAGGGACTGCGGTTGAAAATTAGCCGGCTGGCTAAAACCGGCACTTTTACTGAAACGTTGATTAATGTGCACTGTCCCTGTAAAAATAAAATAAACTAAACTAAAGTTAGCTTGTTGTGTTAGCTAGTTAACGTTAGCTTTACGGTGCCTTTTACGTTCAATCGAGGGTCACACTAAAAACGTTTTAGTAGAGAAGCTGTTGATCTGTGACGTTACTTCCGTCTTCTCTGAACTTCTCTTTTTCCAGGTGCGAGCGGCCAATCTCCAGGATTTGGTGTACAAGAACGGCCAGGCCGGTATCACCAAAGCCACCGTGTCCATAACTTTCGACAACGCAAACAAGAGTCAGAGTCCGCTTGGATTCGAGACCCACGACGAGATCACGGTCACAAGACAGGTACCGTTTGTTGTCCTCTTTGTCTCTTGTCCTGTTTTGTGGGAAGAGTAATGTTCCGGATGTATGCCTTGTTCCAGCAGTTCCAAACTGAGGGATTTTCTACTAGTTAAACTACAACGTATGTCAAGTGGTCTGATTTGAACCTTTTTATGGCAGAGATGGTAGCTACTGCGTTAGGTCTGAAAATAGTCCCAACAAGGACTGTTCCCCTTCCCGTAATCACTACACTAACTGTCCACTGACGTGATTTCTCAGATGTATTGTTACTGGCTGCTCAAACTGGGGCGACAGGGTAGCCTAGTGGTTAGTGTTGGACTGGTAACCGAAAGGTCGCAAGTTCATATCCCTGAGCCAACAAGGTAAACATCTGTTCTTCTGCCCCTGAACAGGCAGTTAACCCACTGTTCCTAGGCCGTCATTGAAAATAAGAATTTGTTCTTAACTGACTTGTCTAGTTCAATTAAAAAAACTAGCAATGCTTTTCAAGATGATGTCTCCTGTTTTTTTTCACAATCACTACACTGATGTTGAACTACTGAACAGGCAGTATTATTAGCTATTCAAACTAACGTTCATGCCTTTATTACAATAGTAGCTATTATTAGCCAATCAAACTGCTGCTTTACTGTAGAGGACACTGTTACTATGATGGAGTGGAGTCTCACTCCTCTGTATCTGTCTCTGATCCAGGTGGTGATTGGTTATTATTAGCCAATCAAACTGCTGCTTTACTCACTCCTCTGTATCCGTCTCTGATCCCAGGTGGTGATTGGTTATTATTAGCCAATCAAACTGCTGATCACTGTTACTATGATGGAGTGGTGATCCGTCTCTGGGTGGTGATTGGTTATTATTAGCCAATCAAACTGCTGCTTTACAACTCCTCTGTATCCGTCATCATCCAGGTGGTGATTGGTTATTATTAGCCAATCAAACTGCTTTTACAGTAGATGGGAGTGGAGTCTCACTCCTCTGTATCCGTCTCTGATCCAGGTGGTGATTGGTTATTATTAGCCAATCAAACTGCTGCTTTACTCACTTACTCTGATCCAGGTGGTGATTTTGGTTATGTAGCAAATATTAGAACAATCAAATGTTGTTCCACTTGTTGATTACAGTCACTGTTTTACTAGAGTTGACCATGATGGAGTGGAGGCTCACCATCCGTCTTTCCCAGGTGGTGATTGGTGGTAGGAACAAGTACCTGATCAACGGGGTGAATGCCAACAACACCAGGGTACAGGATCTGTTCTGCTCTGTAGGACTCAACGTTAACAACCCCCACTTCCTCATCATGCAGGTAGGTGTTTCAACACCTCCAGGAGCCTGGGGTGTGTTCATTAGTCGCACACTGTAGCAAATCGTTTTTTTTTTTGCAACGAAGAAGAGATTCTATTGGACAAATTCGGGTTCTGTTTTTGGTTTCTAGTGAACACACCACTGAATGTTGTTCCACTTGTTGATGAGCAGCCTTTATATTTATAGAGTTGATGAGCAGCCTTTATATTTATAGAGTTGATGAGCAGCCTTTATATTTATAGAGTTGATGAGCAGCCTTTATATTTATAGAGTTGATGAGCAGCCTTTATATTTATAGAGTTGATGAGCAGCCTTTATATTTATAGAGTTGATGAGCAGCCTTTATATTTATAGAGTTGATGAGCAGCCTTTATATTTATAGAGTTGATGAGCAGCCTTTATATTTATAGAGTTGATGAGCAGCCTTTATATTTATAGAGTTGATGAGCAGCCTTTATATTTATAGAGTTGATGAGCAGCCTTTATATTTATAGAGTTGATGAGCAGCCTTTATATTTATAGAGTTGATGAGCAGCCTTTATATTTATAGAGTTGATGAGCAGCCTTTATATATTTATAGAGTTGATGAGCAGCCTTTATATATTTATAGAGTTGATGAGCAGCCTTTATATATTTATAGAGTTGATGAGCAGCCTTTATATATTTATAGAGTTGATGAGCAGCCTTTATATATTTATAGAGTTGATGAGCAGCCTTTATATATTTATAGAGTTGATGAGCAGCCTTTATATATTTATAGAGTTGATGAGCAGCCTTTATATATTTATAGAGTTGATGAGCAGCCTTTATATATTTATAGAGTTGATGAGCAGCCTTTATATATTTATAGAGTTGATGAGCAGCCTTTATATATTTATAGAGTTGATGAGCAGCCTTTATATATTTATAGAGTTGATGAGCAGCCTTTATATATTTATAGAGTTGATGAGCAGCCTTTATATATTTATAGAGTTGATGAGCAGCCTTTATATATTCATAGAGTTGATGAGCAGCCTTTATATATTTATAGAGTTGATGAGCAGCCTTTATATATTCATAGAGTTGATGAGCAGCCTTTATATATTCATAGAGTTGATGAGCAGCCTTTATATATTCATAGAGTTGATGAGCAGCCTTTATATTCATAGAGTTGAGTGACATCGTACTGTGGTACCACACGTTTTATAAATAACTTGAATATTTATTTTTATATATTTCTCTTTACAATATTTCAGGGGAGAATCACCAAGGTTCTGAACATGAAACCGCCTGAGGTAAGTCTATATATACACACACACACACACACTGTAGAATCATGAAGTCTTGTAGCTACTTGAAGCTTCCGTAGTACTCACACACACGCTTCCTGGGGAACGACACACACACACACTCCTTTGCCCTCCTCTCTACATCTCTTCTATAACCCTCCTCTCTCCTCTGTAGATCCTAGCCATGATAGAGGAGGCAGCAGGAACCAGGATGTACCACTCTGACCCTCCTCTCTCTCCTCCGTAGATCCTAGCCATGATAGAGGAGGCAGCAGGAACCAGGATGTACCACTCTGACCCTCCTCTCTCTCCTCCGTAGATCCTAGCCATGATAGAGGAGGCAGCAGGAACCAGGATGTACCACTCTGACCCTCCTCTCTCTCCTCCGTAGATCCTAGCCATGATAGAGGAGGCAGCAGGAACCAGGATGTACCACTCTGACCCTCCTCTCTCTCCTCCGTAGATCCTAGCCATGATAGAGGAGGCAGCAGGAACCAGGATGTACCACTCTGACCCTCCTCTCTCTCCTCCGTAGATCCTAGCCATGATAGAGGAGGCAGCAGGAACCTCTGACCCTCCTCTCTCCTCTGTAGATCCTAGCCATGATAGAGGAGGCAGCAGGAACCTCTGACCCTCCTCTCTCCTCTGTAGATCCTAGCCATGATAGAGGAGGCAGCAGGAACCAGGATGTACCACTCTGACCCTCCTCTCTCTCGTCCGTAGATCCTAGCCATGATAGAGGAGGCAGCAGGAACCAGGATGTACGAGTGTAAGAAGATCAGCGCCCAGAAAACCATTGAGAAGAAAGAAGCCAAACTGAAAGAAATCCAGACGGTGCGGCGGCCATCTTAGGGGCGGAGTCTTACTCCCTCCATCTTACCTGTGATGACGTAGCTCTGTTTCCTGTCCTGGGACCCAAAGGGGCGGAGTTAGTTTTTTCTCTCTAGAAAACTAGGTTCAACTCTTCATCAGGCCTTTAGTTGAGTCTAGGTTCAGCTAATCAACTCTTCATCACAGCTTCAGTTGAGTCTAGGTTCAACTCTTCATCACGCCTTTAGTTGAGTCTCGGTTCAACTCTTCATCACAGCTTTAGTTGAGTCTAGGTTCAACTCTTCATCAGGTCTTTAGTTGAATCTAGGTTCAACTCTTCATCACGTCTTTAGTTGAATCTAGGTTCAACTCTTCATCAGGTCTTTAGTTGAATCTAGGTTCAACTCTTCATCACGTCTTTAGTTGAGTCTAGGTTCAACTCTTCATCAGGTCTTTAGTTGAGTCTAGGTTCAACTAATCAATTCTTTATCAGGTCTTTAGTTGAATCTAGGTTCAACTAATCAACTCTTCATCAGGTCTTTAGTTGAATCTAGGTTCAACTCTTCATCAGGTCTTTAGTTGAGTCTAGGTTCAACTCTTCATCAGGCCTTTAGTTGAGTCTCGGTTCAACTCTTCATCACGCTTTAGTTGAGTCTCGGTTCAACTCTTCATCAGGCCTTTAGTTGAGTCTCGGTTCAACTCTTCATCAGGTCTTTAGTTGAGTCTCGGTTCAACTCTTCATCGGGCCTTTAGTTGAGTCTAGGTTCAACTCTTCATCAGGTCTTTAGTTGAGTCTCGGTTCAACTCTTCATCGGGCCTTTAGTTGAGTCTAGGTTCAACTCTTCATCAGGTCTTTAGTTGAGTCTCGGTTCAACTCTTCATCGGGCCTTTAGTTGAGTCTCGGTTCAACTCTTCATCAGGTCTTTAGTTGAGTCTCTCTTCAACTCTTCATCAGGCCTTTAGTTGAATCCAGGTTCAACTAATCAACTCTTCATCACGTCTTTAGTTGAATCTAGGTTCAACTCTTCATCAGGCCTTTAGTTGAATCTAGGTTCAACCCTTCATCTAGGTTCAAGTAATCAACTCTTCATCAGGTCTTTAGTTGAGTCTAGGTTCAACTCTTCATCAGGCCTTTAGTTGAGTCTAGGTTCAACTCTTCATCAGGTCTTTAGTTGAGTCTAGGTTCAACTCTTCATCAGGCCTTTAGTTGAGTCTAGGTTCAACTCTTCATCAGGCCTTTAGTTGAGTCTAGGTTCAACTCTTCATCAGGTCTTTAGTTGAGTCTAGGTTCAACTCTTCATCAGGTCTTTAGTTGAGTCTAGGTTCAACTCTTCATCAGGCCTTTAGTTGAGTCTAGGTTCAACTCTTCATCAGGCCTTTAGTTGAGTCTAGGTTCAACTCTTCATCAGGTCTTTAGTTGAGTCTAGGTTCAACTCTTCATCAGGCCTTTAGTTGAGTCTAGGTTCAACTCTTCATCAGGTCTTTAGTTGAATCTAGGTTCAACTCTTCATCAGGTCTTTAGTTGTGTCTAGTGTGTTAGTACTGGGGGTCCCCAGGATTGGGGAAATGGACGTAGCTCCTTCTATCAACAATGGTGCCTTGGATATTGGTGGTATTTGACTAACTTGTGTTTGTTTGTGTTCAGATCCTGGATGAAGAGATCACTCCTACCATGCAGAAGCTGAAGGAGGTAGGACGTCCCCTTTTTAAGATGTGTTTTTTAGGGGCATGAAATCATCACTTCAGTTCAACACCAAGACCTTTTCTGTCCGTTTACATTTACATTTAAGTCCCCTGATGGGTGTGATTCACCTTATGACATCCAGAATAAACACCTAAATCTGAGGCTGTTTACTGCACCCCTGAGGCTGTTTATTGCCTTCCTGTTCCCTCCGTCCATCCCGTGTGACTCAAGTTGGTAGAGCGTAGGGCACTTGTAATGCCAGGGGCTGTGGGTTTGTTTCCCACAGGAGACCAATAGGAATTAATAATGTAAGCATGTCAGTAGAGTGAGTGGTTCTGGATAAGAGCGTCTGCTAAACGACTCTCCTTTCATTAACCATCTTTATCCTTTCTGTCTTCCTTCTCTGTCCCTCTGTCCTGTCTCCGTCACTCTGTCCTGTCTCCGTCCCTCTGTCCTGTCTCCGTCCCTCTGTCCTGTCTCCGTCCCTCTGTCCTGTCTCCGTCCCTCTGTCCTGTCTCCGTCCCTCTGTCCTGTCTCCGTCCCTCTGTCCTGTCTCCGTCCCTCTGTCCTGTCTCCGCCCCTCTGTCCTGTCTCCGTCCCTCTGTCCTGTCTCCGCCCCTCTGTCCTGTCTCCGCCCCTCTGTCCTGTCTCCGCCCCTCTGTCCTGTCTCCGTCCCTCTGTCCCCTCTCCGTCCCCTGTCCTGTCCTCTCTCCGTCCCCCTGTCCTCTCTCCGTCCCCCTGTCCTGTCTCCGTCCCCCTGTCCTGTCTCCCTGTCCTGTCTCCGTCCCCCTGTCCTCTCTGTCCTCCTGTAGGAGCGTTCTTCATACCTGGAGTACCAGAAGTTGATGAGGGAGATAGAACACCTGAGTCGTCTGTACGTGGCCTGGCTGTTTGTCTGCGCTGAGGAGACCAAGGTACACACACACACACACACTGAAGGTCCTGTGTGGAATATTACGTCATGTTTTAGTTGTTGTGGTGTCTTGTTGTTGTGGTGTCTTGTTGTGGTGTCTTGTTGTTGTCTTGTTGTCGTGGTGTCTTGTCTTGTCTTGTCAGCCCAGCAATGTCCGTTGAGGATGAATAACAAAGTGAATAGAATTGAATGTGATTTAAATGATTTACAGGTGTAGTTTAATGTATCTGTTGTTGATTTAAATCTCAGGTGTAGTTTAATGGATCTGTTGTTGATTTAAATCTCAGGTGTAGTTTAATGGATCTGTTGTTGATTTAAATCTCAGGTGTAGTTTAATGGATCTGTTGTTGATTTAAATCTCAGGTGTAGTTTAATGGATCTGTTGTTGATTTAAATCTCAGGTGTAGTTTAATGGATCTGTTGTTGATTTAAATCTCAGGTGTAGTTTAATGGATCTGTTGTTGATTTAAATCTCAGGTGTAGTTTAATGGATCTGTTGTTGATTTAAATCTCAGGTGTAGTTTAATGGATCTGTTGTTGATTTAAATCTCAGGTGTAGTTTAATGGATCTGTTGTTAATTTAAATCTCAGGTGAAGTTTAATGGATCTGTTGTTGATTTAAATCTCAGGTGTAGTTTAATGGATCTGTTGTTGATTTAAATCTCAGGTGTAGTTTAATGGATCTGTTGTTAATTTAAATCTCAGGTGAAGTTTAATGGATCTGTTGTTGATTTAAATCTCAGGTGAAGTTTAATGGATCTGTTGTTGATTTAAATCTCAGGTGTAGTTTAATGGATCTGTTGTTGATTTAAATCTCAGGTGTAGTTTAATGGATCTGTTGTTGATTTAAATCTCAGGTGTAGTTTAATGGATCTGTTGTTGATTTAAATCTCAGGTGTAGTTTAATGGATCTGTTGTTGATTTAAATCTCAGGTGTAGTTTAATGGATCTGTTGTTGATTTAAATCTCAGGTGAAGTCTGCGGAGGACCTGAAGGTGATGCAGGACTCCATCACTCAGTTGCAGGCCAACATGGCAGACAACGAAAACAAGGTCCAGGAACTCTCCGCCCAGATACAGGAACTGCAGAAGAAGAGAGACCAAGTAATGAAATGCTATTCAATTCAATACAACTTTATTAATCCATTCTGGGAGCTTTGGGGAGAGAAAAAAACAACCATGTTGCAGATAACATAGAATGCGGATGGGCACCACTTCTCTAATGTGAACGATAGTGGCAGATCTATGCAACACGTTTCTATCTGCAGCTGTTGAATCTCATTGAATGAGCTCTTTGGTCACGGACAGATACATTTCAAACATTTAGCTTGGAGGTTATTGTATGTTCTGTTGGGTGTCCTGGCGCCTGTCGGGGGGGGTGTCCTGATGTCTGTGGGGGGTGTCCTGTCGGGGGGGGGGGTCCTGACGCCTGTCGGGGGGGGGGTCCTGACGCCTGTGGGGGGGGGGGCCTCCTGACGCCTGTGGGGGGGGGTCCTGACGCCTGTGGGGGGGGGGGGGTCCTGACGCCTGTCGGGGGGGTCCTGACGCCTGTCGGGGGGGGGGTCCTGACGCCTGTCGGGGTGGGGGGTGTCCTGACGCCTGTCGGGGGGTGTCCTGACGCCTGTCGGGGGTGGGGGGTGTCCTGACGCCTGTCGGGGGGGGTGTCCTGACGCCTGTCGGGGGGTGTGTCCTGACGCCTGTCGGGGGGGGGGTGTCTGACGCCTGTCGACGCCTGTCTGTCTCCTGTCCTACAGGAGGTTGGTGGAGTGCTGAAGGGGTTAGAGGAGACTCTGTCTGAGGTGCAGCGGGTCGATGCTAAAGCCCAGAGTGCTGTGGACATGAAGAAACAGAACCTGGCAGAGGAGACCAAGAAGAGGAAGGAGCTGGTGAAGAGCATGGCGGAGGTGAGAGGAGAGAGAGAGAGGGGAGGGGGTGTAGGGGTGGCGTGTGAGAGAGAGGAAGACGAGCAGACAGCCTGAAGTATGACTAACTAAAACCAATGTCTCTCTCTCTCCTCTCACTCCTCTCCTACTCCTCTCCTCTCACTCCTCTCCTTTCTCTCCTCTCTCTCCTCTTGTGAAGAAACTTGTCATGGCGGAGGTGAGAGGAGAGAGGGAGGGGAGGGGGTCTCCTCCTCTCCTAAAACTGTCTCTCCTTTCTCTCCTCTCTCTCCTCTTGTCTTGTCTTTCTCCTCCTCTCCTACTCCTCTCCTTTCTCTCCTCTCTCTCCTCTTGTCTCGTCTTTCTCCTCCTCTCCTCTCCT
The DNA here is from genome assembly GCF_023373465.1 of Oncorhynchus keta. Taxonomy (NCBI): domain Eukaryota; kingdom Metazoa; phylum Chordata; class Actinopteri; order Salmoniformes; family Salmonidae; genus Oncorhynchus; species Oncorhynchus keta. The sequence goes on along the minus strand of NW_026287223.1, from coordinate 541,262 downwards.
CTCCTCTCCGTCTGTGTTTCCTCCCCAGGATAAGAAGATACTAGTGGTGAAGGAAGCGGAGGTGTCCAAGGTAGCAGAGAAGCTGTCTGCCCTACAGGAGGAAGGTCAGAAGGATAGCGCCGCCCTAGAGGCAGCACAGTGTCACTTCAAGGCTGTGTCCGCAGGGCTGTCCACCAATGAGGACGGAGAAGAGGCCACGCTCGCCGGACAGATGATGACCTGCAAGAACGACATTAGTAAAGCTGACACCGAGGCCAAACAGGTGAGGGTGGCCTAGTGGTTAGAGTGTAGAGGCGGCAGGGTGGCCTAGTGGTTAGAGTGTAGAGGCGGCAGGGTGGCCTAGTGGTTAGAGTGTAGAGGCGGCAGGGTGGCCTAGTGGTTAGAGTGTAGAGGCGGCAGGGTAGCCTAGTGGTTAGAGTGTAGAGGAGGCAGGGTAGCCTAGTGGTTAGAGTGTAGAGGAGGCAGGGTAGCCTAGTGGTTAGAGTGTAGAGGAGGCAGGGTAGCCTAGTGGTTAGAGTGTAGAGGCGGCAGGGTAGCCTAGTGGTTAGAGTGTAGAGGAGGCAGGGTAGCCTAGTGGTTAGAGTGTAGAGGAGGTAGGTAGCCTAGTGGTTAGTGTAGAGGAGGTAGGTAGCCTAGTGGTTAGAGTGTAGAGGAGGTAGGTAGCCTAGTGGTTAGAGTGTAGAGGAGGCAGGGTAGCCTAGTGGTTAGAGTGTAGAGGAGGTAGGTAGCCTAGTGGTTAGAGTGTAGAGGAGGCAGGGTAGCCTAGTGGTTAGAGTGTAGAGGAGGCAGGGTAGACTAGTGGTTAGAGTGTAGAGGAGGTAGGGTAGCCTAGTGGTTAGAGTGTAGTAGAGGCGGCAGGGTAGACTAGTGGTTAGAGTGTAGAGGTAGGTAGCCTAGTGGTTAGAGTGTAGAGGAGGTAGGTAGCCTAGTGGTTAGAGTGTAGAGGAGGGGTAGCCTAGTGGTTAGAGTGTAGAGGAGGTAGGTAGCCTAGTGGTTAGAGTGTAGAGGGGGCAGGGTAGCCTAGTGGTTAGAGTGTAGAGGAGGCAGGGTAGCCTAGTGGTTAGAGTGTAGAGGCCACAGGGTAGCCTAGTGGTTAGAGTGTAGAGGCGGCAGGGTAGCCTAGTGGTTAGAGTGTAGAGGCGGCAGGGTAGCCTAGTGGTTAGAGTTGGACTAGTAACCGGAAGGTTGCAAGTTCAAACCCCCGAGCTGACAAGGTACAAATCTGTCGTTCTGCCCCTGAACAGGCAGTTAACCCACTGTTCCTAGTCCGTCAATGAAAATAAGAATTTGTTCTTAACTGACTTGCCTCGTTAAATAAAGGTAAAACATAATAATAAAATAAAATCATTATATATATATGAGAATTGATTGATTTGTATTGAAACACATTTGAAACGGAGAATTGATTGATTTGAATGAAGGATATGAGTCAAGCTGACACAGGCCCAACAGGTGACGATGACCTCTGACCTACGACCTTCAAAGAATGCAAACTCCATGAGAATGATGACCTCAATGAAAGAGTTGTGGATGAGTTGGATGAGTGTCTCTACACGTGTTCCTTCTCTTCCTGTCTGTTCTTCAGGCCCAGATGAAGCTGAAACATGCTCAGCAGGAGTTGAAGGCCAAGCAGACGGAGGTGAAGAAGATGGACTCTGGTTACCAGAAAGACCAGGAGGCCTTCAACACTGTCAAGAAGAACAAGGAGAAACTAGAGGCTGATATGGAGAAACTACAGTACCAAGGTAGAGGAGGAGGAACTAGAGGCTGATATGGGGAAACTACAGTACCAAGGTAGAGGAGGAGGAACTAGAGGCTGATATGGGGAAACTACAGTACCAAGGTAGAGGAGGAGGAGGAGGAACTAGAGGCTGATATGGGGAAACTACAGTACCAAGGTAGAGGAGGAGGAACTAGAGGCTGATATGGGGAAACTACAGTACCAAGGTAGAGGAGGAGGAACTAGAGGCTGATATGGGGAAACTACAGTACCAAGGTAGAGGAGGAGGAACTAGAGGCTGATATGGGGAAACTACAGTACCAAGGTAGAGGAGGAGGAGGAACTAGAGGCTGATATGGGGAAACTACAGTACCAAGGTAGAGGAGGAGGAGGAGGAACTAGAGGCTGATATGGGGAAACTACAGTACCAAGGTAGAGGAGGAGGAGGAACTAGAGGCTGATATGGGGAAACTACAGTACCAAGGTAGAGGAGGAGGAGGAACTAGAGGCTGATATGGGGAAACTACAGTACCAAGGTAGAGGAGGAGGAGGAACTAGAGGCTGATATGGGGAAACTACAGTACCAAGGTAGAGGAGGAGGAGGAACTAGAGGCTGATATGGAAACTATACCAAGGGAAACTGAGTGTACCAAGGTGATGAGGCTGATTCCCGAACCTTTACTAGATGGCTGAAGGAGGAAACTCAGTACCAAGGTAGAGGAGGAGGAACTAGAGGCTGATATGGGGAAACTACAGTACCAAGGTAGAGGAGGAGGAACTAGAGGCTGATATGGGGAAACTACCTCTACCAAGGTAGAGGAGGAGGAGGTACTAGAGGCTGATATGGGGAAACTACAGTACCAAGGTAGAGGAGGAGAGGAGGAACTAGTGGCTGATATGGGGAAACTACAGTACCAAGTTCAAGGAGGAGGCTCCCCTCCTCTCTGATTCAAACTCTGTACCCCCTCCTAGAGGAGGAGGAACCTCTGTGGCTGATATCTACAGTTCAAGGTAGAGGAGGAGGAACTAGAGGCTGTTCAAACTCAGTACCAAGGTAGAGGAGGAGGAACTCCTACAGTACTAGAGTTCAACCTCTGTGTGGGGAAACTCCAGTACAAGGTAGAGGAGGAGGAACTAGAGGCTGTATGGGGAAACTCTGTACCAAGGTCCTGTTCAACCTCTGTGTGCTCCTCTCCTCTCCTGTTCAACCTCTGTGTGCTCCTCTCCTCTCCTGTTCAACCTCTGTGTGCTCCTCTCCTGTTCAACCTCTGTGTGCTCCTCTCCTCTCCTGTTCAACCTCTGTGTGCTCCTCTCCTCTCCTGTTCAACCTCTGTGTGCTCCTCTCCTCTCCTGTTCAACCTCTGTGTGCTCCTCTCCTCTCCTGTTCAACCTCTGTGTGCTCCTCTCCTCTCCTGTTCAACCTCAGGACAGAAAAACCTTCCCCTTGCTAACTTGATTATTGATGTCATATTTACATGCAAGTCATTTAGCAGACTCTCTTATCCAGAGAGACTTACAGTAGGGAGTCATTTAGCAGACTCTTATCCAGAGAGACTTACAGTAGGGAGTCATTTAGCAGACTCTTATCCAGAGAGACTTACAGTAGGGAGTGATTTAGCAGACTCACCCATCCAGAGAGACTGACAGTAGGTGTGTCATTTAACAGACTCTCTTATCCAGAGACTCAGTAGGGAGTCATTTAGTTCAGACTCTCTTATCCAGAGAGACTGTTCAGTAGGGAGTCATTTGTTCAGACTCTCTTCTCCAGAGAACTGACAGTAGGGAGTCATTTCAGCCTCTGACTCTTATCCAGAGAGACTGACAGTAGGGAGTCATTTAGCAGACTCTCTTATCCAGAGAGACTTGTGTAGGGAGTCATTTAGTTCAGACTCTCTTATCCAGAGAGACTTACAGTAGGGAGTCATTTAGCAGACTCTCTTATCCAGAGACCTCAGTAGGGAGTCATTTAGCAGACTCTCTTTCATCCAGAGAGACTTACAGTAGGGTTCATTTAGTGACTCTCTTATCCAGACAGACTGACAGTAGGGAGTCATTTAGCAGACTCTCTTATCCAGAGAGACTGACAGTAGGGAGTCATTTAGCAGACTCTCTTATCCAGAGAGACTGACAGTAGGGAGTCATTTAGCAGACTCTCTTATCCAGAGAGACTGACAGTAGGGAGTCATTTAGCAGACTCTCTTATCCAGAGAGACTGACAGTAGGGAGTCATTTAGCAGACTCTCTTATCCAGAGAGACTGACAGTAGGGAGTCATTTAGCAGACTCTCTTATCCAGAGAGACTGACAGTAGGGAGTCATTTAGCAGACTCTCTTATCCAGAGAGACTGACAGTAGGGAGTCATTTAGCAGACTCTCTTATCCAGAGAGACTGACAGTAGGGAGTCATTTAGCAGACTCTCTTATCCAGAGAGACTGACAGTAGGGAGTCATTTAGCAGACTCTTATCCAGAGAGACTGACAGTAGGGAGTCATTTAGCAGACTCTTATCCAGAGAGACTGACAGTAGGGAGTCATTTAGCAGACTCTCTTATCCAGAGAGACTGACAGTAGGGAGTCATTTAGCAGACTCTTATCCAGAGAGACTGACAGTAGGGAGTCATTTAGCAGACTCTCTTATCCAGAGAGACTTACAGTAGGGAGTCATTTAGCAGACTCTCTTATCCAGAGAGACTGACAGTAGGGAGTCATTTAGCAGACTCTCTTATCCAGAGAGACTGACAGTAGGGAGTCATTTAGCAGACTCTTATCCAGAGAGACTTACAGTAGGGAGTCATTTAGCAGACTCTCTTATCCAGAGAGACTTACAGTAGGGAGTCATTTAGCAGACTCTCTTATCCAGAGAGACTTACAGTAGGGAGTCATTTAGCAGACTCTCTTATCCAGAGAGACTTACAGTAGGGAGTCATTTAGCAGACTCTCTTATCCAGAGAGACTTACAGTAGGGAGTCATTTAGCAGACTCTCTTATCCAGAGAGACTTACAGTAGGGAGTCATTTAGCAGACTCTCTTATCCAGAGAGACTGACAGTAGGGAGTCATTTAGCAGACTCTCTTATCCAGAGAGACTGACAGTAGGGAGTCATTTAGCAGACTCTCTTATCCAGAGAGACTTACAGTAGGGAGTCATTTAGCAGACTCTCTTATCCAGAGAGACTTACAGTAGGGAGTCATTTAGCAGACTCTCTTATCCAGAGAGACTTACAGTAGGGAGTCATTTAGCAGACTCTCTTATCCAGAGAGACTTACAGTAGGGAGTCATTTAGCAGACTCTCTTATCCAGAGAGACTTACAGTAGGGAGTCATTTAGCAGACTCTCTTATCCAGAGAGACTTACAGTAGGGAGTCATTTAGCAGACTCTCTTATCCAGAGAGACTTACAGTAGGGAGTCATTTAGCAGACTCTCTTATCCAGAGAGACTTACAGTAGGGAGTCATTTAGCAGACTCTCTTATCCAGAGAGACTGACAGTAGGGAGTCATTTAGCAGACTCTCTTATCCAGAGAGACTGACAGTAGGGAGTCATTTAGCAGACTCTCTTATCCAGAGAGACTTACAGTAGGGAGTCATTTAGCAGACTCTCTTATCCAGAGAGACTTACAGTAGGGAGTCATTTAGCAGACTCTCTTATCCAGAGAGACTTACAGTAGGGAGTCATTTAGCAGACTCTCTTATCCAGAGAGACTTACAGTAGGGAGTCATTTAGCAGACTCTCTTATCCAGAGAGACTTACAGTAGGGAGTCATTTAGCAGACTCTCTTATCCAGAGAGACTGACAGTAGGGAGTCATTTAGCAGACTCTCTTATCCAGAGAGACTGACAGTAGGGAGTCATTTAGCAGACTCTCTTATCCAGAGAGACTTACAGTAGTGAGTCATTTAGCAGACTCTCCTATCCAGAGAGACTTACAGTAGTGAGTCATTTAGCAGACTCTCTTATCCAGAGAGACTGACAGTAGGGAGTCATTTAACAGACTCTCTTATCCAGAGAGACTTACAGTAGGGAGTCATTTAGCAGACTCTCTTATCCAGAGAGACTGACAGTAGGGAGTCATTTAGCAGAGACTTACAGTAGGGAGTCATTTAGCAGACTCTTATCCAGAGAGACTTACAGTAGGGAGTCATTTAGCAGACTCTTATCCAGAGAGACTTACAGTAGGGAGTCATTTAGCAGAGACTTACAGTAGGGAGTCATTTAGCAGACTCTTATCCAGAGAGACTTACAGTAGGGAGTCATTTAGCAGAGACTTACAGTAGGGAGTCATTTAGCAGACTCTTATCCAGAGAGACTTACAGTAGGGAGTCATTTAGCAGACTCTTATCCAGAGACTGTATCTTCAGATCGCTCGGTGGGACAAACACATCTCAGTCATCGCTACTTTATTGAAGACAAAATAAACCGACTATCAGCAACATCAGTGCTAGTAGGGAAAGAAGATTTAATTTGTTTGTCTCTGTCTCTCTGTTGGTCTCGGTCTCTCTGTCTGTCTCTGTCTCCCTCATAGTGTCTCCTAGCTAACCTGATAACAGTCAGTGTCTCTGTCTCCCTCATAGTGTCTCCTAGCTAACCTGATAACAGTCAGTATCTCTGTCTCCTCACTTTCTTGAAGACAAAATAAACAGTCTATCAGCTCCATCAGTGCTAGTAGGGAAAGAAGATAACAGTTGTTTGTCTCTGTCTCCCTCATGTGTCTCCTAGCTCCTGTAACAGTCAGTCTCTGTCTCCCTCATAGTGTCTCCTAGCTAACCTGATAACAGTCAGTGTCTCTGTCTCCCTCATAGTGTCTCCTAGCTAACCTGATAACAGTCAGTATCTCTGTCTCCCTCATAGTGTCTCCTAGCTAACCTGATAACAGTCAGTGTCTCTGTCTCCCTCATAGTGTCTCCTAGCTAACCTGATAACAGTCAGTGTCTCTGTCTCCCTCAGTGTCTCCTCGCTAACCTGATAACAGTCAGTGTCTCTGTCTCCCTCATAGTGTCTCCTAGCTAACCTGATAACAGTCAGTGTCTCTGTCTCCCTCATAGTGTCTCCTAGCTAACCTGATAACAGTCAGTGTCTCTGTCTCCCTCATAGTGTCTCCTAGCTAACCTGATAACAGTCAGTGTCTCTGTCTCCCTCATAGTGTCTCCTAGCTAACCTGATTACAGTCAGTGTCTCTGTCTCCCTCATAGTGTCTCCTAGCTAACCTGATTACAGTCAGTGTCTCTGTCTCCCTCATAGTGTCTCCTAGCTAACCTGATTACAGTCAGTGTCTCTGTCTCCCTCATAGTGTCTCCTAGCTAACCTGATTACAGTCAGTGTCTCTGTCTCCCTCATAGTGTCTCCTAGCTAACCTGATTACAGTCAGTGTCTCTGTCTCCCTCATAGTGTCTCCTAGCTAACCTGATTACAGTCAGTGTCTCTGTCTCCCTCATAGTGTCTCCTAGCTAACCTGATTACAGTCAGTATCTCTGTCTCCCTCATAGTGTCTCCTAGCTAACCTGATAACAGTCAGTATCTCTGTCTCCCTCAGTGTCTCCTAGCTAACCTGATAACAGTCAGTATCTCTGTCTCCTTCATAGTGTCTCCTAGCTAACCTGATAACAGTCAGTGTCTCTGTCTCCCTCATAGTGACCCAGAACGGGACTGGGACCGTAGCAGAGTTAAGGGTCTCCTAGCTAACCTGATAACAGTCAGTGATGTGTCCTACTCTACTGGACTGGAGGTGGTGGCTGGAGGGAAACTCTACAATGTTGTGGTGGACACAGAGGTTAGTGTGGTCTGACTGTTCCTGACACAACGTTCACTGCAGTTTACACTTTATATCAAGGTTAACCGTTGCCGTGCTTTCACTGGTAGAGAAGAAGTGTGTGTGTTTGCTACTGTCATCATGACGATAGTTTTGTCCAGGAGCTGCTGGTTCTGTACTGGAATGTGAAAGGAGGGGCTAAGCTCCCATAACACTGTCTCGCTCTCTGTTTCTCACTGTCTGTCTCTCTCTTTCTCTGTGTCTTTCTGTGTCTGTCTCTGTGTCTGTCTCTGTGTCTGTCTCTGTGTCTGTCTCTGTGTCTGTCTCTGTGTCTGTCTCTGTGTCTGTCTCTGTGTCTGTCTCTGTGTCTGTCTCTGTGTCTGTCTCTGTGTCTGTCTCTGTGTCTGTGTCTGTGTCTGTCTCTGTGTCTGTCTCTGTGTCTGTCTCTGTGTCTGTCTCTGTGTCTGTCTCTGTGTCTGTCTCTGTGTCTGTCTCTGTGTCTGTCTCTGTGTCTGTCTCTGTCTCTCTGTGTCTCTCTCTCTCTCTCTCTCTCTAGGTGACAGGTAAGAAGTTGTTGGAGAAAGGAGAGCTGAAGCGTAGATACACCATCATCCCCCTCAACAAGATCTCTGCCAGGACACTTAATGACAGCGTGGTCAAGACAGCCAAGAGTCTGGTGAGATACAACACTGTTAAGATAATTTAAGTTCCCAGTGTTCATAAACCCAATTTGATTAGCTTATTCAGCCTGATACCCAGAATGTGTAGGAAACTGGTTGTACTGAATCAGACGGAGGCTACAATGGTCAGGAATGTTTATTTATGAGAGCTCTGCCTCATCATTTCCCGGGTACATTGGTCTATATACCTCACGTTTCGTCATAAATGTCCCTCCTCCTCTCAGATACAATGGCAGCATAGTTCACAAGTCTTCTCCTACTCACACTGTCTGCCACCTGTTAAACAATCTATGACAAGCCCAAGGTCTCTCCTCTCCCTGGGTGGGGACAGGATGTCCTATAAGGAATGTCAGTATAGCCCAAGGTCTCTCCTCTCCCTGGGACAGGATGTCCTGTAAGGAATGTCAGTATAGCCCAAGGTCTCTCCCCTCCCTGGGTGGGGACAGGATGTCCTATAAGGAATGTCAGTATAGCCCAAGGTCTCTCCTCTCCCTGGGACAGGATGTCCTATAAGGAATGTCAGTATAGCCCAAGGTCTCTCCTCTCCCTGGGACAGGAAGTCCTATAAGGAATGTCAGTATAGCCCAAGGTCTCTCCTCTCCCTGGGACAGGAAGTCC